>NC_060896.1:2826388-2866388 GCF_014805685.1 Silurus meridionalis
CGGACTGTAAATAAACGGCAGGCGGAAACGAGGCGGGTCGAAGCGTCTTACGGTTTGATCACGCGAAGTACAGAGACGTAAATCCTTGGTGTGGATGAGCGACTTTTGGGAAATGATTGAAAAACGAATGAGTGGACGCAAAACATCGTTTTTCAAATGTATCCGGGTTCAGTGTAGGCGGAGCCTCAGCTGTGTAAATGCTAGAATTGTAAGTGGCTCTGGATAAGAGGCGACACCAAGCTGCCACTGCTGGGCCCCTGAGCAAGGCCCTTAGCTGCTCAGGTGTATGAATGAGATCAAATGCTATACATTGTAGGGCTTAGTGAACTCGCTGAAAATTGAGAAAACTCACTAAACAGCGAATCCGACATGCCCTTGTGTGTTCTTTACAGAAGTCTTGAGAGAACATGCTTTATAAGGATTTTTTTCTTCTTGTATTATGCATGCACTCTTAGGACTTCCATAGTTCTTTGAATAAAACGATAAAAAAATTAATAAATAGTTACCCCTGGATGTATAGTTTTTTATTTCTTTAATTATCTTATGGAGATTTGTAATAATTTTTTCGAGATTTTTTGGAAAATTTTGAGAATTATGAGAATTATTATATAAATAGCTACGCCAAAGGTTTGTGGACACCCGAGCGTAAGGTTGGTATGTGCTTCATTTTGAACATTCTGTTCCAAATTTGGTGTCTAGAAGTTTGTGGACACCATAAGATTAGTGTTCGTCATCCCATTCCCTTTGCACAATTAGTCTCCATTTCCTCTTATAGTATCCTCCACTCTGATGTTCCTCCGATGTTCCACTCAATTTCGGAGTGTGTCCATTCAGCCACAAGGGTGTGTGACAGTAAAGTCAGGTACTAATGTTTGGTGACATGAGCAGGCCTGGAGTGGAGTCACATTCAGTAGTTCAATAGGGCTTGAGCTCTATAGCAGGCCTCTAAAGATCTTCCAAAGCATGTAAAGCGTATCGTAATGGAGCTGGCTTTGTGCACAGGGGCTTTGTAATCGTCATGCTGAAACAGGTTTGGGTCTTTTTTAGTTCAAGATAAGGGAAAATGTCATGCACTAGCATACAATGATGTCCTGTACAACAACAACAGTTCGAGAAAGAAGCAGATGTGGGAGAAAAAGTCGGGTGTCCCAATACTTATGGTGTAGTGTAATAGGCAAAAAAAAAAAAAAAGAAATACCAATTCTAGTTTGCTTTCACATATAGGAGGCAGAGAAAGCGATTATCCCGGCTAACGAGCACTCGTTCCACCGTGCCTTCGGGTCGAATTGACCTCAGAATCAAAAAGAAAAGAAATGTGTTTATGACTCGAAAGTTTTGATGTTGGAATCAGATGCACTCGGGCTAAAAGTCTGAAGTAGGTCATTCTGACCTGAGTGGATTACAAGGGTTTAAAAAAACTCACGTTGGCTCAGTCAGCCCCGGCTCCCCGCTCGCACGTTCTCAGCGCCACGATCATAACAATTTTACAGCTCTGAAGAAGGAAATGCTGGGAAAAGGGTCGTGAGCCGTTTTAATCCTGTGCACTGAGGTGAATTGATGATCGAAGCGTGCTAGCGGTTTTCGCGAGACTCGATACGAGAACTTAGAACGCTGCGAGTTAGCGTTTGCATACAAATGTCCAGAAATAAACCGGACGTTTTGGGCTTGAAATGTTTTCTCGTCTCGCTTCACTGGAGTGTAGAGAGGAAAAAAGGGTTAAAAAAATCCATCCCTGTAGATGAGCTGATTTGACCATATCTAACGAATAAATAGCTAATTACATCATATGCGCGCATTGCAGGAGAGCTAGCCGTCACCTGGATAGCATAATTCGTGTCAAATGTGTGACATTAATCTCTACAAGGATCTGTTTCCTATCAGCAGAAACATGATAGCTGTACATCACAATCCACTCATCAAAGCTTACAGTAAACTCTATGGAGTTTCCTGTTGCAGGTCTAAATTAGTGCAGGTCTAACCAGAAGCTAATAGTTGCATGTCTAAATATAACTTTCGCAGTCTGGTATCTAACGATGCTGCATGAACGTCTTGGAGCGAAGTGGAAATCATGTAAATTTCATCTCGGCCTGAACTTCCTGAAAGCGGTTTCAGTCTGTACGACGGGTTTCGCTTTGACTGAGCGTCTCCAGTCATATCGCGCTGCACAGTCATGCTACTGTGATAAGAACCGCGCTTACAGTAACCCGCGCCCTGACCTTCCCGTTGGCCTGTTAGAGCGTTCCGTCCCGGCACTCGCGTGGCCAGAATGTTTCGGGAGAAACTTGCTAATCGTGCTTAAAAAAGTTCCTCAGGAAGTTGCCAAAATGGTTATGAAGTCATTTGCATAGATACTGGACTGCATGATCTTTTGCATTAAAAAAAAGAGTTGCATAAAGGAATAGAGAGATTTTTTGTGTGTGAAGTCAATGCTCACTGAATATAGCGATAAGGAATTAGTAATTAGGAACACTGGTGATTAGGAAATAGTAAATAGGAACACTGGTGATTAGGGATTAGTAAATAGGAACAATGGTGATTAGGGATTAGTAAATAGGAACAATGGTGATTAGGGATTAGTAAATAGGAACACTGGTGATTAGGGATTAGTAATTAGGAACACTGGTCATCAGAGATTAGTAATTAGGAACACTGGTGATTAGGGATTAGTAATTAGGAACAATGGTGGTTAGGGATTAGTAATTAGGAACACTGGTGGTTAGGGATTAGTAAATAGGAACACTGGTGATTAGGGATTAGTAAATAGGAACACTGGTGATTAGGGATTAGTAATTAGGAACACTGGTCATCAGAGATTAGTAATTAGGAACATTGGTGATTAGGGATTAGTAAATAGGAACAATGGTGATTAGGGATTAGTAAATAGGAACACTGGTGATTAGGGATTAGTAATTAGGAACACTGGTCATCAGAGATTAATAATTAGGAACACTGGTGATTAGGGATTAGTAATTAGGAACAATGGTGATTAGGGATTAGTAATTAGGAACACTGGTGGTTAGGGATTAGTAAATAGGAACACTGGTGATTAGGGATTAGTAATTAGGAACACTGGTCATCATGGATTAGTAATTAGGAACAATGGTGATTAGGGATTAGTAATTAGGAACAATGGTGGTTAGGGATTAGTAATTAGGAACACTGGTGATTAGGGATTAGTAATTAGAAACACTGGTGATTAGGGATTAGTAATTAGGAACAATGGTCATCATGGATTAGTAAATAGGAACAATGGTGATTAGGGATTAGTAATTAGGAACAATTGTCTTCAGGGATTAGTAATTAGGAACAATGGTGATTAGGGATTAGTAATTAGGAACATTGGTGATTAGGGATTAGTAATTAGGAACAATGGTGATTTAGGATTAGTAATTAGGAACACTGGTCATCAGAGATTAGTAAAAGGAACAATGGTGATTAGAGATTAGTAATTAGGAACAATGGTGATTAGGGATTAGTGATTTTATATAATGTATACAGTGTAGAGGAGTTTCTATAGTATATAAATAGTGTATATCGAGTGCAGTGTATATAAGGAGTGTAGAGGGTATACAGAGAGTGTAGAGGTGCACATAACATATAGTGACTATACAGAACCTTACCTGTTGAGGTGAACCTGATTGGTTTCTCGGAGCTCCTCCAGCTGAGCCTGTGTACGCTGCAGCTCTACTCTGCACTCTCTCTCTCTCTCTACACTCCCTCGTTCCCTCTCCAGCTGTCTCTCCACCTCCCTGAGGCGCTTCTTCAACCGCTGGAACTCGTGCATGATCAGGTAGCTCACGCCGCAGTAATGGCAGGTCGTCTCGTCCTGCTCCATCTCAACATACACACACACACACACACACACACACACACACAAGCACATTACCTATTGCTTTAATATCTATAATAGCACTATTAAAGAACGCCAGCGAGGAGAAGAGGTGTAAAACGAGCTAGCTGAAAGTGGAGGTTTAGTTTATAAGATCAAACAGATGAGATCGTGAGAACTTGATGATGACTCAGGTTATGGTGCCAGTGTAACTAAAGCGCTGGAGCAATAATGGCCTCTTTAGCGTGACAGAGGTCTGGCACACTCAGGTGCAGTGATTCAGCCCCGGAGGCATCAGAGGTGGTGATTAGCAGTAACGTCTGCCACACCTACACTCTGCAAAATAAAAAGAATCACGTACAAATGTGCACGATTTTCTCCTCACATGCTATTAGCCAAAGCATGCTAAGTGACGTTTGCTTCGTTATAAGGATCGATGCTAGCACGGCTCAAACGAGCTAATGGCTGCAGGCTCAGGCGCATGCGAGCCAATGCAAATCTAGACTCAAACATGTCTCGACCGATCTCAACTCCGATTGCTTGGAGTAAAATAGAAAACATGCAAATTTCGATTCTGGCTGAACTTCCTGAAAGCGGTTTCACTTTGTACGCAGGGGTTTCGCTTTAAGACGCAGCTTCTGACTGAATCCTGGAGCGTCTTTAGTCATATCACGCTGCTCAAGTCACCTCATTGTGAACTCCCACTCCGCTTTATAAAGAGATATCTCAGAGATAAGCGCATCACAGATGAGACGGATGAGTCAAATTGTTTCTCAAAGGATGTTTTTGATCCTCGATCCTGACACACTTATTGGCGTCAGCACTGAAGAACCATTATATTTGGAAAGAATCTATTAGGAGGGATAATGAGGTCGGGCATTTGACATTAGCAGAGGTTTTGGCACCCAGGACGCTGGCAAAAGTGAAAAAAATTACAATACACACAAACTAGAACTACAAGAGTCTTCTAAAGTGTCATTACAGAATATTTCCAGGTTTGTGGACACCAGACCAAAAGCTTTTTGAACATCTCATTTCCCATTTCCTCTTATAATGACCTCAACTCTTCTGGTAGGAGATTTAAGCTTGAGGTGAGGAGGCCTGGGGTTTAGTCAGCATTTACATTCATCTCAAAGGTGTGTAATACAGCATGAAGATCTTCCACTCCAACCCATATAGACCAGATCTCTTATGAAGTGTGCACAGGAGCATTGTAATGCTAGAAGAGGTTGGGATCTTCTAGTTCAACCAAATGGGAAATGTCATGCTACAGCATCCAAACACATCTTGTACAATCAGGTGCCTCCAACTTTGGGGTAACAGTTTGGAGAAGAACCACATCTGGGTGGAAAAGGCAGGTGTCTCCACAAAATGAGGATCTTTTGCTTTTTGTACAGTATGGAGATAGGACTTCCACAAGAGCTGCGGTTTTGGAGATGCTCTGACCCAGACGTCTAGACATCACAATTTTTTTTTCAAACTCACTCAAATCCTTACATTTGCCCATTTTTCCTGCTTTTTACACGTCAACTTTGAGGATAAAATGTGCACTTTCTGTCTAATAAATAAATCCACCCACTAACAGGAGATTATCAGTGTTCTTCACGTCACCACTCAGAATGTTATAATGTCAGAATGTTTTGCCTGATCGAGGTATGGCATCCTGACAAAGATTTCATTAGATCTTCTGGGAAATGAGGATCCAGGGCTTTTTCTGCAGTGTGGAGATACGACAGGAAGCCCTCTTTTATCTGGTCTCCCACAGAAACCGAATGAAAATCCAATACCGGTCAGGTTCACACCACAAACACTTTACACCTATTCAGACACGGGGACTGGAGAAACTCCGCCATTATATTTCCTCTAATTTTGGGACCAAATATGGAGTCGTCTGATTCTCTTTGGTGGTCTGATCATCTTCATCGAAATGTAAAATCGGAAGAGTTAAGCCACAAAGGTGTTAGTAAATTCAGGTAGTGATGTAGGTGAGAAGGTGAGGAGGCCTGGGGTGCAGTCAGAGGTGTTCAGTAGGGTTGAGATCAGAGCTTTATAGCAGGAGATCTTCCTCACAAAACCATGTAAAGCAGATCTTTATGAAGCTTATTGCCATGCTGGAACAGGTTTGGGTTTAGATTTCAGGTTCGGGTATCGTTTCTTGAGTGGTCTGCTGTCCCTTAACCTGAACACCTTTGAGATGAACTTGAACATCTACCAGGACTCCTCACCTCATCTACATCATTTAATTTTTCCAATGCCCTTGTGGCTAAATGAAAACTCACCCAATCTCAAAAACTTGTGGAACATCATCCCAGGAGGTATGAGATGTTCAAAAATGGAATCTTAGAATCAGGTGTCCACAAACTGTTGTCCCAATGCATCAGCAATAAAGAAGTGTTCAGATCACCAACTTCAATGTTCAGGCACAATGCAGGAAACATCTACTGTCCTTGAGCAGAGGAATGGATGGAGAATGAGAAAGAGGATTCTGACTCTCCATTATGCCTCATCCCATTCAGCCTCATCCCCACACACACACACACACACACACACACACACACACACACACACACACACACACACACACGCCGGTTCGCTGCCAAGACATGGCTATAAAATGTGCTTGTTAACGAGTCATCGAGATCCATCAGTACACAAGGAGTGTAAAGAAACGCTTGGAAAAAGAAACACTTCATCTTCATCGTTAACGTGTGAATCACGTGGCCAGGCTGAGCTCAGAATGCGATCAATATCAAGTTCACAAGTACATTCTGATCAGCATTTCTGCTTAATCATCATCTTCATTTATTATTATAATCATTATAATTTAATCCTAATTAGAAAAGTAGTATTTTTATTTTATTATTATTTTCTTGACATTGTCATTAAGAATAATAACAATGATGATGATGATGATGAAGATGATGATGATGATGATGATGATGTGGTGGTGATAATAACAATGATGATGATGAAGATGATGATGATGATGATGATGTGGTGGTGATAATAACAATGATGATGATGATGATGATGATAATGATGTGATGGTGGTGATAATAACGATGATGATGATGATGAAGACGATGATGATGGGGGGTGGTGGTGATAATGATGATAATGATGATAATGATGATGACGATGATGAAAATGATGATAATAATGACGATGATGATGATGATGATGATAATGATGAAGATGATGATGATAGGGTGGTGGTGGTGATAATGATGATGATGAAGATGATGATGGGGTGGTGGTGATAATGATGATAATGATGATGACGATGATGATGATGATAATAATAATAATAATAATAATAATAATAATAATAATAATAATAATAATAATAATAGTAATCGTTTTATTAACAATAAATAATTAATTATAATATATTAATAATTATATAAATAAACTATTATTATTATTATTATTATTATTATTATTATTATTATTATTATTATTATTATGTGTTATTGAGGTAATCTGAGAAAATTCTGTGATCTCTGTACAAACAAATCCTCTACACACATTACCCCCCAAACAAACACACACACACACACACACACACACACACACACACACACACACACACATTGCCCCACCCCTGCCCCCATTCCCCGGCACCCTGACATCCCTGTCCTCCCCTGAACTCTTCTCCACCGTCTGCTTCCATCAAATCCCGCTGTAAAACTGGGTCAGTGTCACACGCACGCAAAGCCCAAATACCTTCTAACCCCACTGCCCCCCCACTGAGACTCCCCTCCCACACACACACACACACACACACACACACACACACACACACCACTCCTGAGCTCTGATATATCAGTCACGACACAGATATTTACATAGCGATAAATTATTTGTGCCACTCCATATAGGAATTTGAGCTATTGTTGTGGACTGCTCTGGGAAGCACCTGTTTATGTGTGTGTGTGTGTGTGTGTGTGTGTGTGTGTGTGTGGCCCCACTTCTCCTTCATCCTGTTCCAGCCACAAAGCATCACCACAGACGTTCTCTTATCACGCAAAGGATTAACAGTCAATGGACTTATCCTTGTTTTTCCTTTAATTTCCTGTAGATTTTGAGTGAGCAGGTTTTGTGTGTGTGTGTGTGTGTGTGTGTGTATGTGTGTGTGTGTCTGTGTGTGTCTGTGTGCGTGTGAGCTTTGTGAATGCTCATTAAGATAAAGACCCCCCTGCGGTGCTCAGCGTAGCACGAGCCAATGCCGAGATTCCTCTCAACTCCACAGCGCTGGCACATGACACAAAAGGAGTAGCAGGAAGGAGATACGGGTAAGAGGGGGCAAAGTGGTATTCATGCTGGGAAAAACAACAGGGGGCGGGGGGTATCTGAGGGTCTGTGTGTGGGTCAGTACCATGGAGAGAATAAAACCAGGGCAGGGCAGGGCTTCAGGGCAGAATGTGGAAGAGAAAAGCTACATGGTCTTGGGTCTCCTAGTTCAAGGAGCTAACAGTCTCCAATGTCGAGGAGACCTACATTTCCAGCCACCAAAATGTTACCATAAACTTAGAGGCACAGAATAGTACTGGACAACTTAGTACAGGATGTTGTAGGAGTCCAAAATCTGTTCCAGCATGACAATTCTCCTTGTGCACAAAGCCAGCTCCATGAAGATCTGCTTTACCAGGGTTGGAAGATGTGGTAGATCTCCTGCTGTAGAGCCCCCATGCTATTGTAGGTTTAATTCAGTCGTATCTCCATACCGGCCCTGGATCATCGTTTCCCAAAAGATCTAATGAAATCTTTGTCAGTACGCTTTACACCTTCTTCCCAGCATATACAGAAGTATCAGGGAATAAATAAAAAAATATTTGATTACATGCAAGTCCATAAATGCACCAGAGACATGGCAAAAGTATTTGGACGCCCACCTTTTCCACCCAGATGTGGTTCTTCGCCAAACTTTGACCACAAAAGTTGTGTCTTTGGATGCTAAAACATGAAATTTTCCATTAAGTTGAATTATTAGATCCAAACCCATTCCAGCATGACAATACCCCTGTGCACAAAACCAGCTCCATGAAGATCTGCTTGGGGTTGGAAGATGTGGTAGATCTCCTGCTATAGCGCTCAGACCTCAACCCTATTGAGATGTGAACACTGAGAGCACTGATTGCTGAATGAGTGAGAATCTTCACAAAATCTAGTTAAACATCTTCCCAGAAGAGTGAAGATTATAACAGCAAATGGGGACTCAATGAGGAAAGCATCAGACCTTCTGGTGTTCTGTTGTTCTCTAATGAGACGGCGAAAAAAAAAAAAAAAAGGCAAACGGGTCCACATTCGGTTTCAATATTCTGCTTTTTCAACAAGGGGAAAAATATAAACGGTTGCGGTTACCTCAGTGCTCGGTTCTGTATGGAGCGGATCGCTGGCAAAATAGTTCTAATATTAAGAATCGTAACTCTTAGTGTCCTGTTGCGCGAAACATATATCAATAATTGGTTCCATTCTGACCACATTTAATCACATCTAAAACACTGGGAGATCCAACCACGGGGGTGCTGAAGAGAAAGCATGACTGGTGGTGCTGAGGGTGGTGCTGAAGAGAACGCATGACTCGTGGTGATGAAGAGAACGCATGACTCGTGGTGATGAAGAGAACGCATGACTGGTGGTGCTGAAGAGAACGCATGACTGGTGGTGATGAAGAGAACGCATGACTGGTGGTGCTGAAGAGAACGCATGACTGGTGGTGATGAAGAGAATGCATGACTTGTGGTGCTGAAGAGAAAGCATGACTGGTGGTGCTGAAGAGAAAGCATGACTGGTGGTGCTGAAGAGAAAGCATGACTGGTGGTGCTGAGGGTGGTGCTAAAGAGAACGCATGACTGGTGGTGCTGAAGGTGGTGCTGAAGAGAACGCATGACTGGTGGTGCTGAAGAGAAAGCATGACTGGTGGTGCTGAGGGTGGTGCTGAAGAGAACGTATGACTGGTGGTGCTGAGGGTGGTGCTAAAGAGAACGCATGACTGGTGGTGCTGAGGGTGGTGCTAAAGAGAACGCATGACTGGTGGTGCTGAGGGTGGTGCTGATGAGAAAGCATGACTGGTGGTGCTGAGGGTGGTGCTGAAGAGAACGTATGACTGGTGGTGCTGAGGGTGGTGCTAAAGAGAACGCATGACTGGTGGTGCTGAGGGTGGTGCTGATGAGAAAGCATGACTGGTGGTGCTGAGGGTGGTGCTGAAGAGAAAGCACGACTGGTGGTGCTGAAGAGAACACACGGTTAGGAGTGAGGACACAAGGCCAGGACCTGTCCATATCTTGTCCACTAGCAGAGACAAGTGAGGGAGGAAGGGGTGGAGTGTGTATATGTGTGTGTGTGTGTGTGTGTGTGTGTGTGTGTGTATGAGAAGGGGTGATAAAAGGCACCTCGTAGCACATGTGCAAGCTTTATCCCTCCCGAGACAGAGACGTCCCTCGCTAAGTAGCGAACAAACGCGGGCCGGATTTGAAAAGCATTTATTATTTACGGGGCGGCGTGCAGAAGAGAGGGGCCGCTGAGGGGATCGCTGTGCCGTGTCTGCCTGCGATGGAGGCTTTTGACTAAGGCTCTCATTAAAAATGAATAGAGAAATCGAGGAACAGGAGAAGAAGTCCCATAGCAGCTGGGGGACAGTGGCACGAAGAGGGAGCGAGGGCAAAGGAAAGAGAAAACGATCGCTAGCAGGGAGAAGATGAGGCACGTCATTGCACCGGTGATTCTGTTACGCTTCGATATGATCCTTTATTACGCCCTTTATTTTCTTTTTGTAATCTGTATACAGTATGCACCATGGAACACTGAAAACACTGGAGACACTCCTGGTGCAGCTCAGAGATCTTTCAAACATCATTCACTATAAGCTGTGTGTCATTACAATCAGAAGAAAAGTGTGTTGAAGTAAAAGGATTCAGTATATAAGTACTGTTACACCTGGCTTTCCCAGCCAGATGTGGTCTCTCTCTCTCTCTCTCTCTCTCTCTCTCTCTCTCTCTCTCTCTCTCTCTCACAGGCACAGACACACAGACACACAGACACACACACACACACACACACGCTCCCTTTCTCCTGTACATTATGAACCTGTCTCTCTGTCTATCTCTCTGCTTTTCTCTTTCTCTCTCTCTCTCTCTCTCTCTCTCTCTCTCTCTCTCTCTCTCTCTCTCACACACACACACACACACGCACACACGCACACAGACACAGACAAACACACACACACACACACACACACACACACACCCACCCACAAGCTTCCTTTCTCCTGTACATTATAAACCTGTCTGTCTATCTGTCTGTGTGTCTATTTGTCTCTCTGTCTGTCTATCTATAACTTTTTCTGTCTCACACACACACACACACACACACACACACACACACACACACACACACTGTCTGTTTGTCTCTTTCTCTCTCTTACACACACACTCATACACTCGTGAGCATGTCTGAGCCAATATGACCTTGTTTTCACCCCAAGCCACAGTGTCACTGGAGGCTGTGTGCCGGATGTGTGATCTCGTCGAGGCTGAACGCACTGCTCGAGTCACGTGCAACGCTCTTTTTTTTCCTTTTTTTAACATGTCATATCTGCTCTCCCTCACACACAACAGAACTGAAAATCCTGATTGGCCAGACATTACGACCGGACGGTTTATATCAATCCGTGCTCGTTATTACGTCACTGCGACCCCACAACGATACAGTGACATGTTTTATAAAGTGACGTTTAATACTATAAATCGTTAAAAGTAATTCATTTTATTACTTTTTATTTCTATTTTATTTGAAATTAAATGTGCAGCTGAAAGCTTACGTCACCAAAATACATTTATTTTAATGCAAACATACTAAATCTATTTCTGATTCTGAATCTGTTAAACACTGATGGAAGGAGTCTCCAGTATCAGTGCTTTGTACAGTGTAAATTCCCAAAGAAGATGTGGAAGACTGTGGATTGACCTCCTCACCTCGTCTACACTATATGGACAAAAGTATTGGGACACCTGACCTCTCCTGCCATATGTTTGTTCTTCTCCAAATTGTTACCACAAAGCTGAAGGCACACAATATTGCCTGCACTAGAACTAGGAGACCCAAACCTGTTCCAGCATGAGGATGCCCCTGTGCACAAAGTCAGCTCAATGAAGATCTGCTTCACATGGGTTGTAGTGGAAGATCTCCCGCTATAGAGCTTCATTTCTACTGAACACTACTGAAGAGCAAATTGGGTATAAATGTGGAATGCACATGCTGTACTTATGACCAGGTGTCCGCAAACTTTTGGTGTATCCGACTTTGTGTCAGAATGAGCTAATGTCCACGAAATCTAGACAACATCTTCCCGGAAGAATGGAGGTTCTTCTAATGGTAAATGGGGACTCAACGAGGAAGGAAATGTTCAGAAAGAAGCACATGCCAATGTTCACAAACTTTCTGCGTATATCAATGGTTTCTGAGAATAACTCTATGAGCGGACGCCTTCGCTGTGAATGTCGACGGAATATTTTTATTCCTTGCGCTTACTCATATTCTGACACTCTTGCGTCAGCCCTCGGTTCGGGTTTGATCTAAAACGGGGCTCGGTTTCATCACTGCGGCTATTTTTCATGTCTTTATTCTTATCATGATGATTACTAAACGCAATCGTTTTCCACCGGGGGCCTGGGATCACAAGTACATCCTGTATTTTTTAACAGATTGGTGTTCAAGTGGGAGGAAAGGCAGACACAGATACATAGAGATAGATAGAGAGAGAGAAAGAGGGGGATAGAAACAAGAAAACAGACAGAGAGAGAGAGAGAGAGAGAGAGAGAGAGAGAGAGAGAGAGAGAGAGAGAGAGATAATTGGCTGGCACAACCAGAATGCTATAAAACCCACCAAATGAGACGTTGTGTTCGCCCCAGAGAACGTGAAAGTGAATTATACGGGGAGGAAACGTGCGATTGATCCTCCCTTCTAAACCGCTACGTCCCCCGGACCCCTGGTGCAGAGTTATTACAGCTGCGTGATTACAAACTCCAAACGTCTCAGACGGAGGAGGCCTCTGTGCATGTGCGTTGGTCTGTACCTGCTGGATCTCCAGTGGCAGGGGGTGAGAAGGAGTGCAGATCCTCATTTCTTCGTTCAGGGATCTGCTAGTGGGATCGTCTTCTAAGAGGAAGGAACAGAGACAACAACGACAGAGATGTTAACGCTGGGCCATGTGGAGGGAAACACCGGTATCTCGTGGCTTCGAGGTTCCAAGCGTGGGATGGAAATGGGAGCCCAGTGGCTACGATTTTGGAAGAAGGGTCATGGGTTCAAATCCCAGCATCACCAAGCTTTAACACTTTAGCAAGGGGATTCACCTTCATTTGCTCAGCTGTAAAACTGAGATAACTGATAAGTGCATCTGCATAAATGTTGTAAATGTAGCATAAGATGGAAAGAAGTTACAGCGTGGGTGAGATGAAAAGAGGTGAAGGACATAGGAACGTCTCAGCTACTCTCATTGGAAATGTAGGCAGATAAAAATTATTTGTTTTATTATAATTGTTATAAATGTTTGATAAGAATATGTCAGCATTGTCCTGATCACAAAATTGTTCCTTTTGTTTCGATTCTGCCGAAAACTTTTCCATATTCACATGTATTTGTATCTCCAGTATAAACATCACTCTTTACACCCACGCTGAGCTGAAAAGCATCTCTGAGACAAACATCTGTCCAATTTCAGTGTCAGAATTCTGTTCCCGAATGTGGACTTTCTGCTCACCATGATAGCACAAAGGAGTTATATGAGTTAGCATAGCCTTCCTGTGCAGATGAATGCTCAATTTCTCTTCTGGAGGCCAGCAATTTCTACACTTCTTGACCTAACAACCATGATCATTGGGATTACTGGGACATTTCTGCCACGACCAGTGAGATCAATGCAAGATCTTTGCTAAGACCATTGAAATCACTGACATCTCTGCCACGATCACTGAGATCACCACAAGATCTCTTCCATGTTCACTGAGATCACTGAGAGATCTCTACCATGACCGATAAGATCACTGAGAAATCTCTGCCATAACCAATGAAGTCACTGCGAGATCTCTGCCACGTTCACTGAGATCACCACGAGATCTCTGCCATGACTATTGAGATCACTGAAAGAGATCTCCCATGACCAATAAGATCACTGAAAAAGCTATTTAATGTTCACTGAGAGATCTCTGCCATCACAAATGAGATCACTGAAAGACCTCTTTAATGATCACTGAGAGATCTCAGCCATCCCCAATGAGATCACTGAAAGATCTTTTAATGATTACTGAGATCACTGAGAGATCTATGCCATAACCTGTGAGATCACTGAGAGATCTCTTTAATGATCACTGAGATCACTGAGAGATCTCTGCACTTGAGCTCAGGTGTTCCTAATAGAGTTACCTGCAATATAGTACACGTTTAGGATGGGTTTAGTTTACATCAGTAGATCATGATCACTCTGTGTGGAGTGCACAAACCGAAAGAATGCTAAGACTAAACAGTTTATGCTAGCAGATTCAGAATAGTTTCTTCAAACGCTTGCATTGATTTTTCTTCTTAATTGCCATATAAAGACGTGTTACAGTACATACCCATAGTGTTGACAAAAAATCAATACAAGTAAACAAAACACAAAAAAAAAGAGGAAGAAAATGTTTGATATTCCGTTTTCAATCAGACAGAGCCACTGCCGAGTAGAGCGTCGTTCACCATGGAGACAGAAGAGACTGAAACAGCGCATGCGCAGGAGTAACACGCTGCGTGTAATTGAGAAGATATGCGAGCGAGAGAGTGACGGAAGCGCATTGCATTTACAAAGAGAAAAAAAATCACAGGAAGGATATGAGATATTAAATCATAATTATGAGACCCTCTGTGATTTTTCTCTCTTTGTGAATGCAATGCGCTTCTGTAGAGAGCAGATCAAAACACACACAAGAAACTCCTGTGGAAAATAAAATAGAATTAATAAAAACAAAATTAATAAAAAAAAAACCATTACAATAAAAAGTTAATTAAATTAATTCATGTGGATGTGCAAATCAGCATGTAAACAGTTATATAGTTCTAATCAAATAATAAGATAATATGGGTGGTGCTGAAGTGAAGTGAAAAGTGTATGAGTGTGTGTTTGAGTTCAGATTTGTACACACTTCAGTAACACATAGTTAAGTGAGTGTGTGTGAGTTTTGAACAGTTCGGTTCTGTGTGTTTCCGTGAGGGAAAACATTGTTGCAAAGTCTGGATGTGAGAACCAAATGCTTTAAGACCACTTTCCTGATGGTGGGAGTGTAAAGAGTGTGTGTGAGGGGTGTGTGAAGAGTGTGTGTGAGGGTGTGTAAAGAGTGTGTGTGAGTGGTGTGTGAAGAGTGTGTGTGAGGGTGTAAAGAGTGTGTGAGTGGTGTGAAGAGTGTGTGTGTGAGTGTGTGTGAGGGGTGTGGGAAGAGTGTGTGAGGGTGTGTAAAGAGTGTGAGGGGTGTGAAGAGTGTGTGAGGGTGTGTAAAGAGTGTGTGAGTGGTGTGTGAAGAGTGTGTGTGTGAGGGGTGTGAAGAGTGTGAGGTGTGTAAAGAGGTGTGTGAAGAGTGTGAGTGGTGTGAAGAGTGTGTGTGAGTGGTGTGTGAAGAGGTGTGTGAAGAGTGTGTGAGGGTGTGTAAGAGTGTGTGAGGTGTGTGAAGAGTGTGTGTGAGGGTGTGTAAAGAGTGTGTGTGAGTGGTGTGTGAAGAGTGTGTGTGAGGGTGTGTGAAGAGTGTGTGTGAGGTGTGTAAGAGTGTGTGTGAGTGTGTGAAGAGTGTGTGAGTGGTGTGTGAAGAGTGTGTGTGAGGGGTGTGAAGAGTGTGTGAGTGGTGTGTGAAGAGTGTGTGAGGTGTGAAGAGTGTGTGTGAGGTGTGTGAAGAGTGTGTGAGGTGTGTGAAGAATCTGTGTGATTGGTGTGTGAAGAGTGTGTGTGAGGGTGTGTGAAGAGTGTGTGAGAGGGTGTGGGAAGAGTGTGTGTAAATGGTGTGTGAAGAGGTGTGAGGGTGTGTGAAGAGTGTGTGTGAGGGTGTGTGAAGAGTGTGTGAGGGGTGTGAAGAGTGTGTGTGAGTGGTGTGTGAAGAGTGTGTGAGTGGTGTGTGAAGAGTGTGTGAGGGTGTGTGAAGAGTGTGTGAGGGGTGTGAAGAGTGTGTGTGTGTGAAGAGTGTGTGAGGGTGTGTGAAGAGTGTGTGAGGTGTGTGAAGAGTGTGTGTGAGTGGTGTGAAGAGTGTGTGTGAGGGTGTGTGAAGAGTGTGTGAAGAGTGTGTGTGAAGAGTGTGAGGGGTGTGTAAAGAGTGTGTGTGAGGGTGTGTGAAGAGTGTGTGTGAGGTGTGTGAAGAGTGTGTGAGGGGTTTGGGAAGAGTGTGTGTGGTGTGTGAAGAGTGTGTGAGTGGTGTGTGAAGAGTGTGTGTGAGGGTGTGTGAAGAGTGTGAGGGGTGTGGGAAGAGTGTGTGTGAGTGGTGTGTGAAGAGTGTGTGAGGGTGTGTGAAGAGTGTGTGAGGGGTGTGAAGAGTGTGTGTGAGGGTGTGTGAAGAGTGTGTGAGGTGTGAAGAGTGTGTGAGTGGTGTGTGAAGAGTGTGAAGAGTGTGTGAGAGGTGTGTGAAGAGGTGTGAGGGGTGTGTAAAGAGGTGTGTGAGGTGTGAAGAGTGTGTGTGGTGTGTGAAGAGTGTGAAGAGTGTGTGTGAGTGTGTGTGAAGAGTGTGTGTGTGTGAAGAGTGTGTGAGAGGTGTGTGAGGTGTGTGAAGAGTGTGTGAGGTGTGTGAAGAGTGTGTCTGAGGTGTGTGAAGAGTGTGTGAGGGGTGTGAAGAGTGTGTGAGGGTGTGTAAAGAGTGTGTGTGAGGTGTGTGAAGAGTGTGTGAGGGTGTGTAAAGAGTGTGTGTGAGGGTGTGTAAAAGTGTGTGTGAGGTGTGTGAAGAGTGTGTGTGAGGGGTGTGAAGAGTGTGTGTGAGGGTGTGTAAAAGTGTGTGTGAGGTGTGTGAAGAGTGTGTGAGTGGTGTGTGAAGAGGTGTGTGAAGAGTGTGTGTGAGGGTGTGTGAAGAGTGTGTGTGAGGGGTGTGTAAAGAGTGTGTGAGGGGTGTGTGAAGAGTGTGTGTGAGGGGTGTGTAAAGAGTGTGTGTGAGTGGTGTGTGAAGAGTGTGTGTGAGGGGTGTGTGAAGAGTGTGTGAGGGGTGTGTGGGGTCGTCCACAAAGCTGTTGGTTTTGCGGATGCAGCGTGTGGTCAATAGACTCTATTGATCTTCTTGGCCGTCCTCATTATCTTCTGTAGGGTCTTGAGATCCGAGACGGTGATGCAGCTGCTCAGGATGCTCTCAATTGTCTCTCTGTAGAATATGGTTAGGATGGGGGAGGCATATGGGCTTCTCTCAGCCTTCTCAGAAAGTACAGGCGCTCCTGGGCTTTCTTGCTGACGGAGCTGGTGGTGAGTGAAGTTCTTCACCAAGGAATTTGGTGCTCTTGACGATCTCCATGAAAGATCCATCGATGATCAGTGAAGAATAACCGCTCTGTGCTCTCAACAACCTCTTTAGTTAACCTCAACAATCTCAGAGACAGGTTGTTGCCACCTCTCTCTCTGTATGCTGACTCGTCGTTCTTTCTGATGAGACCCACCACGGTCGTGTTATCGGTGAGCAGTAGGTGGAAACGTGGGCAGCTCGTACACCATGTCGTGTTGATGTGAACACATAGTCCGCCACCACGAGTCTTACCGCAAAGAGCATTGTGCAGTTTTATCCATTTATTGCTCCATGTATCGTTGTGGGAGGTCCAGGAAGCACACCGGTTCCTGTTCTCACTTACGCTAAACAAACACGTACAAAAAACACGTACAAGAAAGCGTACATTTTCTCCTCTGTCCTGAAAACATCAGAGATTTTTACCTGGACACTCTTACTGGAGACTCCTTCTATGAACGTGCAGAACATTTTGTTAGCTACATATTTTTTATAATTTTTATATGAACCAGTCGGTGTACACGGCCCTGTGTAGGATTTACAGCTGAAACTACTGTACAGGAAGTGAACACATTTGGACCAATCAGAATCCAGGAACCAGGAGCGCTGTGGTTAAGGATTTACTGTTCTAATACTAAACGCATTGTGAACTCTGGCATCTTACAGGGGAATATGGTATTAAATCTTCTCCACTGAAAGGTTAGTGTGTGCTTTCCGGTGTGTGTGTGTGTGTGTTTGGAGCCAGATTGAATTGAAAAATGTGCGTGTGACTGTTTGCGTGACAGAGGCTGAAGTGGAAAGTGAATAAACAGCAGTCTGAAGCTGGCAGTGCACACAGCTGATCCCACACACTGATTCCTTTTACCTTCTTAATAAAGTTTCTTTATCAAAATGATTAGCCGCAGATGGACATTTATTACGTGTGTTATTGCGGTAAGGGGACGCTGATGTCTGTGTAGTTAATTTGATATTTGTATAGAGAACAGATCAGTCTCTATGCTCCAGGGTTAGGGGGAATACTGTGCTGTGATTGGCTGGAAGTTGAACACACAGGAAGCTTGTGAGTGTAATCAGTATTCAAAATAAACTTCCTGCTCTCTCACTCTTTCCCCTTCTCACTCTCTCACATTCTCACTCTCTCCCCTTCTCACTCTCTCCCTTCTCACTCTCTCACATTCTCACTCTCTCCTTCTCACTCTCTCACATTCTCACTCTCTCACATTCTCACTCTCACATTCTCACTATTTCCTTCTCACCTCTCACATTCTCACTCTCTCACGTTCTCACTCTTTCACCTTCTTACTCTCTTACATTCTCACTCTCTCCCCTTCCCACTATTTCCCTTCTCACTCTCTCACATTCTCACTCTCTCACCTTCTCACTCTCTTACATTCTCACTCTTTCACATTCTCACTCTCTCCCCTTCTCACTCTCTCACATTCTCACTCTTTAACACACTCTCTAACTCTCATTCAGTCTTTATTTTCATTGGCTAAATCTGGTGACGGATGTCTTCAACTCCGCCCCCTTTGTTGACATCAGAGGATATTACAACCAATAAATAAGCAGAAACCTATGGTTTCTTGTACCGCGACTCATTTCTTATGATGAACTGAAAATTGAAAATCATGAGAAAAGTGGAACCGCAAGATTCGAACCGCGATAAATCGTGGGATGACTGTAGGAGGAGAAAAGCACCAGGGGTTAACTCCAACAGCATCAGTGTTTTTTTAATGTTTTCATTTTTAGATATTATTGTTATTTATTTTTTATTTTTTTTTTGTTTGTTTGTTTTTTAAGCCCCATAAGATTTCTGAAAAAATCCATCCTGTGAATATTTGACACTTATTTATTATATTTCTAGCTCCTGTATTCTTGAAAAACAAGAGGTTTCCTCCTCCTGAGAAGTTCTTCTGCAAGCTTGACAGAATATTTCGAAATGTTGTCAGGTAATTCAATGAAACAGAAAAAATAAAAACAATTCGATCCTCAGGAAAAAAAACAAAACCATAAATAAAATACATAAATAAAACCATGAATATGTCACGGCTGAGCAGACATAACAAATCACCTGGAAGGCAGTGACTTATCCACTAAAGAGCCACTCCAGAGGGCACATGAAGGTCACCCCCCCACCCTACCCCCAGAGGGGCACTTTTATGTTTTTCACTTATTTATTTCAACTACATCTCTAGTGTGTGTGTGTGTGTGTGTGTGTGTGTGTGTGTGTGTGTGTGTGTGTGTGTGTTTGTTTGTGTGTGTGTGTGTTTGTGTGTGTGTGTGTGTGTGTGTGTGTGTGTGTGTGTGTGTGTGTGGTCAGGGTGGGTTGCATGTTTTTATTTAAGTATGTCATTGTATTTTTACAAATCCACAATTTCTTGGAAAAATGACTAAATCCCATGTGACAGGAGAAACTGAAGTAACACATCGTCTGCTTTCTCTCTTTTAGACAAACAACCTGGAGAATGATTAATAAAAAAGAACACAATTATAATGAATAATAGAAAATAGAAAAAAATATTGTTTATATTATTACACTATTGATGAATAATAACAATAATAATAAAAATAATAAAATGTAATTTAATGACGAATCCACATCAGCTGCAGCATGTGAGCATCTAATAAACCACTGGTGTGTGTGTGTGTGTGTGTGTGTGTGTGTGTGTGTGTGTGTGTGTGTGTGTGTGTCGTGGTTCTGACAGTGGCAGGACAGGACGTTCCATGTTCCCGCTGGAAGCACTCTGTGTGTTCCTCTGTAACAGATAGTGATTTGTGCAGACGTGTTAAACGCAGGATATGGAATGCTTTCTTTCGAGTGAGCCGTGTTGACGGAACGTGTTCTTCTTCATCAGCGTGGTTCTCCGTGTTCCTCCCTGTGCTCACCGTGTGGCGTTTAAAGGCCATTCGAGATTTCGGTGTAATTTTTCTCTCGGCCCTGATGCTCCTGCTTCTTCTGATGCCGGAATTCAAATCTGTTCTTCACACTGGAAAGTGTTAATGAGCACACGGTCCGCGTGTGTGTGTGTGTGTGTGTGTGTGTGTGTGTGTGTGTGTGTGTGTGTGTGTGTGTGTGTGTTTTAAAAAAATTCCACCATCAGACACAATAATTTGCTCCTACTGGGTTCTTCAGCTGTGTTGAGTGATGGTGCCATTTGGTGAGCAGCTACTGAATATGGTTAGCCAATAGGGTCAGCAAGTTCTTCTCTCCTGGCCTAAACTCACATCTAAACTCTATCACAATCAGCTGTGTTTTAATATATTTTTTGTCCATGAGTACGTATTAAATTATTCCCAATACTCTATTCTTTTCATTGCATAGCATTTCCCGCAGTTGCACTGCTTCCAGGAATGTTAGAGTTTCTGTCCAATCAGATTTCAGCCCACACACGTTGCCGGGGTAAAAGAAACCTGCCATAAAGCCCTCAACAGTAAATTGATTTGATACAATTTAACCAATCAGATTGCGAGTTGGTGACACTGAGGCCATCCAGCAGGCGTACAATAACCTCATCATTTTAACGTCCTTTCATGTCACGTGTACATTACAGAAATTTCTTTCTTTTTTTTCTTTTCTTCCCAGCCGTGTTAGAAAGGTGTGGTACCCACAACCTTCTGACCAGTGACCCAGAACCTCACCCACTGAGCTACCACTTTCTCTCTCTTTCTCACTCTTTTTTCTTTCTGACTCTACCTCTCTATCTCTTTCTCACTCACCACATGTCTTTCCCACTCCCTCTCTCTCTCTTTCTCACTCACTCTCTTTTCACTCACCCTCTCTTTCACACTTTCTCTTTTCACTATTCGCTTTTCTCCCATCCTCTCTCACTCTTTATTCTCACCTCTCTCAAGCACATTTTTCCTCTCTCACTCTCTCATTTACTCACCCTCTCTACCACTTTCTCTCGTTCTTAGTCTTTCTTTCTCACTCTCACTCTTTCTCACCCTCTCTCGCTCTTTTAAAACCCAAGCTCTTTGTCCCCACTTTCTTTCTTTCTCACTTTTTAATTCTCACTGATTCTCTATATAGCTTAATTTCTCTCTCTCTCTCTCTTTCTCACTCTCTCTTTTTTACTGGACCTCTCTCTCTCTCTTTTTCTCACTCGGTTTCTCTTTCTCTCTCTCTTTCTCACTCATTCTTTCTCTTAATCCATTACAGGGTGGACTGCTGCAGGTGGGACACCACTGAAGGTCCAGGTGTGAAAATCAGGATCAGGGTCACAGTGACGTGTTAATGTTGTTAAAAGTTGCAGCGATGCAGCTCTCGAAGCAACGATCGGAGTGAATATTCACGTGATTGAAAGGTCAGCATCAGTACAGCTGAACGGCATTGTGGGTGATGTAGGACACACGTGACGCGTTGATGACGCAGAGGGACGTGCGAGTCGGCGTAGATTTCTCACGTAACAGATGAACTCACTCACACATTAGCCTTCAGTCTTCCACTGACTTCCTGCCGGGGCTGTAGCGTGACAGGCCTGCATTTATAGCTCTCTTATCTCATCCCAACACACACACACACACACACACACACACACACACACACACAGCACCTGAGCATCAGAAGCAGGATAAATATACAGAATATAAAGACACAGAGGTGTTGTGTTCAATCTCACAGCTGCACTCAGGAAACCAGGAAGTGTGACGTCACTGTGAGCACAGAGCGCGTGCAGCAGTGGACACCATTGTACAAATCTCATCTCGCCGAGTTCCTTATTGTGCGTGTGTGTGTGTGTGTGTGTGTGCGCGTTGCGTGTGTGTGTGCAGTTAGTGGGGTGGATTTGCATGAGAAACGCAGAGACGATTCTTCCCCTCTCACGGCAGCGCCGCGCACGTGGGAGGCGCGGATGTCGTGACAGATCTGCTGTACAGAGAGGCACGGAGACGCACGCACACATATGCACGCACGCACGCGCTCGCACGCACACATCAGGCATAATAGATAGATAGATAGATAGATAGATAGATAGATAGATAGATAGATAGATAGATAGATAGATAGATAGATAGATAGATAGATAGATAGATAGATAGATGATAGATAGATAGATAGATAGATAGATAGATAGATAGATAGATAGATAGATAGATAGATAGATAGATAGATAGATAGATAGATAGATAGATAGATAGATAGATAGATAGATAGATAGATAGATAGATAGATAGATAGATAGATAGATAGATAGATAGATAGATAGATATTTTTATCAGTATATATATTTATATCAGTATATATTTACAGGTATCTCATATATCTGAGAGATCTTTGCTGACACGTGCCTCACTTCCGTTGGCTCGTTTACAAAATAATACTTCTGACCCTGATGTTAAAAACACCTGGACTTGATCTGATTTGGGTTCAGATGGAAATTTGGTTATGTATTCCTACATTTGAATCACTGCTTCTTATTCGTTTATATATCTTTCAGCTCAGAATAAAAAAAAATTCAAATGCATTAATGCGATTTGCATGTGCCAGGCCTGTGTTCCTATAGACTTCTTCTGCACACACACAGGACCTGGATGCTACTTCAATAGCTCTATTTAAATACGAATGCAAACTGGACCAAACGTCCAGAATACAGGATTCAGAACATTCATGGGGTAGAGACCGGCATGAACGGCATCAGAGAAAAGACCCAAACCTCGACTTTTAACAATAAATACTGTTAGCAATATGACCATTTTATGAATGGATGCTAATCTATACGTTTTATATCATATGCATATACACATAGAATATTTTATGCTAATCAGTGCTCATTACAGTTCCATTGGTCAGTCTTAATGCTGGGTGAAATCTGGTGTTTATACAAATAATAAACACTATTTAAAATATATAGTAAAATATTACACATTGAACGTATGGTTATGTCAAAAAGTGACATCAGGTACATTTGGTAATAACCAATCAGATTGAATCTTGTTGTTTAAAAAAAAAAGGGGGGGCAAACATGCTTAGATTTCCTTAAATATATGTTCAAATGTGCAGTTTTATAAAACTTTGACAGACACAAAACCTGAAAATAATGTATTTTATTTGTCCATTAACATGACTGTAACAATATGATTATCAAATTACATCAAATGCGGTTGTAATCCAATCAGGTTGCAGATTAGTGGCTCCAGGGCAGGGTAAGTGAAATAATAAGTATTTTTAGGTAGAACTATATAATTATATATAATAGTGAATTGTTGTTTCAGAGAGTAATAATACATTACATGGATAAAAGTATAGGGACACCTGACCTTTCCTGCCATGTGTGATTCTTCTCCAAACTGTTACCACAAGGCTGGACGCACACGATTGTATTGGACGTCTTTGGATGCGGTATAATAACATTTTCCCTTCACTTACACTTGGAAACCCAAACCTGTTCCAGCATGGTGATGCCCCTGTGCACAAAGCCATCTCCAAGATGCTGGATTGAAGTGGAAGATCTCCTGCTCTCAGCCCTATTGAACACCTTTAAGGATGAATGTGAATGCTGACTGCACCCCAGGCCTCCTCATCTTCTCACCCACATCAGTACCTGCCTTTACTTACACTCTTGTGGCTGAACACAAATGTTCACAAGCACACTCCAAAAATGTAGTGTAACATCTTCCCAGAAGAGTGAAGGCAATTATAAGAGCAAATTGAGACTTATTGTGGAATGCAATGTTAAAAAAGCTCAACGTATGACCAGGTGTCCACAAACATCTCAGTATGAATGTGTATGTGACCAATAAAATGTAATTTGATTTGGCCAGTCCGAAGTTTTACGTCATCGACCCGTGACACGTTCAGACTCATGTTCTCTCGCTAACGGTAGCTAGCACAATTCTGTAGCGTTTATTTGGGTCATGACATGCCTCGATAAAAAACAAACGCTCCTTTTCCCTCCATAACCCGATACGTAGCTCTTCTTGCGGTAATGTTCACCTGATTCCTTTCCACATTTATGCTGAGGTGCTTCAAAGTTGTCACGCTAATCATCAGTCATCGGGTTTGGTGCTCCTGTTGGTTTTTGGTTTGAAGGAGAATTCAGGAAAGTGTCTGAAATCTTCTGAATTTGAGTTTAGGATTATAGGAATCTTTCAAGATTTTCCAAATTTGTATCTGGCAACCAAATCGTGGCGAGAATCACACAGTTTTCACCTGGCTTTACACTTTTCCCACACAAAGTTGTCATTCGAACACGAACCAGTTCCCAACCTCAGTGTCCGAGTGTGGGAGTCGGGTGTGTCACTAATAAACCGTAGGCCTCCTCACATTCCTTCATTTTGAATCTGGAAAAAAAAGAAAATCCCCTCACAAATCACTCAAGAAATGATTAATCAGTTTATCCTGTGCCTCCTCCCTTTTCTTTTTCCCCCATTCATCAAAAGTGTTTTTGTTTCTGTTATTCTTTTTTATGCAATTCGCTACTTCCTCGTCACGGCTGCTCTACGGCACGTCGTCTCGAACCCGATCGCTATCAGCGGCGCCCTGCTCGCCTATCTCCGACGGACCACCCCGGAGCTGCTGCAAGACAACAGGAATGCGACAGGGAAGAGGAGCGGTGTTTTTTTTCCGAGTAAGAGACTGGAGAAAGGAGGCGGAGGCCATTTCCTGTGAATGATGCGGCCTTCTTGAATAGGACCGAAAGTGGTCGCTTTGGAAGGAATTGGGTCACTTGGTGAAAACACAGATGGAGGTCTTTATGTACGCAATGTATCGGCTGGAGATTTGACACCACCAGCACCATATTTGTTTCTCTCCAGCGCTTCGAAACGGCGGCTCGGCAGGTGTTCCTACTTTTAATATCATTCCAACAAACAAAAACTAGCATGGATTTGACTTAACTTGACAAGCTTTGCATAAGATAAATGGTCGGCGGTCTACAGACTTTCATCCGTACACACGCCTGCCCAAACAGACGCTAACAGATATCGACTCTCTCCGAGTGGTTAGGGTTGGGGTTTTCCAGCCATTGACCCCATTTTCAACCCAAATGCTTGGGTTTGTCAGTTCACTCGTGTTTTTGTATTACATTCCACCTAATATTTTCATATTTCACATCTGCCGACCCGAAGCGGTGTGGCCTGTGTTCCTGTTTTCTCTTCGAACATGCAAATGTCTGGAAATGCTTTGGAAAATGAAATACAATCATTATTTACACAGATTTACTCTGGATTTCATAAAGGGAAGATATAAATCTTATATATTGTATTTTCTATGGAGTTTTAGAGCTTGAAAACAAATCCACTCTCCATCCCATTATCATTTAATTCAATCTAATTCATTTCATTTCAACTCAACTCAACTCAACTCAACTCAATTCAACTCAACTCAATTCAATGAAGTAGTTGTCAAGTGAGTTGAATTAAATTAAATTAAATTGAATTGAATTTAGTTGAGTTTAATGTAATTTAATGTAATGTAATTTTATTTAATTTTATTTAATTTTATTAAGTTATTCCTATGGTACTTTTAACAATCAGCTTTACAAAAATCAATAGATTTCAAATATCAATTTCAGTATCATAAATCAGTGCCTATAAATGTATCCCTAATGAGCGAGTCAGTAGCATCAATGTGAGGAGAAGGTACAAACACCTTGAGATGGTATAAGAAAGAAACCTTGAGAAAAACCAATCTCAAAAGGAAACCCATCCTCATCCTCAACACCAAACATCTATATATTACAGTTCATTGTTCACTGTTTTCTGATCCACACCTGAATAGCATTTGCAGCCCCAAAGCCATTGTAGAGAACAGTAAATATTAATTACAGCCCAAATCCTTTTTCATGGTTTCATTATTTGATCCCTCCAAATTAACCTTATAACCTAATCATTATTCTAATTATTGTAAAAACCCAGTGTTATGTATGAAAGCTGCTTTTATATAGCATGGCAGTGTTAGATATAGCTGTGGTCTGGTGTAAAAATGGGCTTAGAAAAATTAAAGTTCAAATAAATCCCAATGTTTGCTTTGGTGAACACCTCATGTCAAATCTTTCGCCTCTTAGAAGACCCAACATGGAGAACCTACTGATCAGACGGGTGTTTTTTATGGAGTGGATTTCATTTCATTTGCACTCTTATATTTCAATTTCCATTTAGGTTCAGTTTCTCTCAGCTGGATTGATTTGACCAGCCTCAAAAAGACAGGGATTAGGAGCAAAACAATTGGAGCTTCATAGGGTTTTATGATCGTAAATGGAGATCTTATAACCCCTGATCCACTGCAACATTAAGGAGAAAGTCTGGGAAATATTTTAACTAAAATAAGTCTTGAAAAACGCTGCTATGGTGGTATAGGATGACTCAAAACTCTCAGCAAAATGTAGACGAAACACGCAAACGGACAGACAGAATATGTTTTATAGAAGTCAGTTTCTCCAATGGTGCTGATTAATGTAGAATGGAGAAAACATGACATGAGTCTGAAACTGCTCGTTCGATCTTCCCAATATAGTGCAGCCCAGTTTCAGCATGTGGGAAGACGAGAATGAAAATGAATGAGTGTATTGGGACCCTGACGCAAGTATGATTCGAGGACAATTCCATCAAAAGGTCACACCTACCTTTTGTTAGCTTGTGTAAATAACATCTGTGGTGTATTGTATAAACAGTTTTCTTTCCTTGTTCATTTATCATGCATACCTCGCATGTTGATACCGAAGAGAACGAAACAGTTGGTTATGTTTATTCACTAATATGTTTTTTATTTAAAAAAAATTCATTGAATCTAAAAAAAATAAAAAGATTTATTATATGTATTTTAAAAACAGTGAAATACAGACCAAACATCACCATACAGCACCAAATACAGATTTTCGACGAGTTACGATGGTACTTTTTCGATCTCACGCTCACGATAGTGATGCGACAAAATTGTAAAAATATTGTTACGTTTCGCAGGCAAACACAGGAAAAGCTTAAATTATTACCTAATTACAGTACATACCCCATACTGATCACCATGCTTTAAGACTCCTGGGTAGGCTAGGCCATTTACAATATTTTTAAGTTACGATAGGTCATTGGAACACATCTCCATCGTAATTCAGGACCTACCTGTATAGGAACATACATTATCTAATATAAAAAACTTTTTTACAGGGTTTTCAGTCTGCATCCTTGACCTGACTCCAATGGTGCCATCCGCCATCTTGAATAAAAAAAATAGTTTGCATTACAGGTCGGTGAGTTTACATCGAATGCACCCTTGAAATCATTGTGTTTTATACAAGTGAACGAATGTAGAAATGAAGTTGTTCACTCGGTTACAAATGGACGACACCTGATACAGTGCACTGTATAGGAGCAGTGGAGGACAGTAAGGAAGTAAAAGTCATTCGTTACTGTACGTAAGTAGCCTTTTCATGTAACTGCACTTTATTAAATTATTTCTATTTGGGGAGACTTTTATTTTCACTTTACTACATTTCAAAGTCAAATTACTTTTTACTTAACTACATTTTGTGAAATCAGTCGTTTCTTTTTATTTATTTGTGGGTAAAAACATAACTGGTGAAACACGCAGCGAGTCACCAATCAGGAGCCGACATACAGTTCAGCATCAGTTTAACATCAAGCAGAACATTTAGAGAGGAATAAATGATGAAGAAACTCCAGACTCGAACTCGCCACAACACACTTGGGATTATTCACGTGATTTTTATGAAGTAGTTGAAAAGAAGGTTTTGGGTTCATGATCATTGTAACAGAAATCAATCAGTGTTTGAGTCATTAATATCATTCTATTAATAGATCAGTGTGCTGAGAGTCACATTCGAGTCTTTTCACATAAACTGAGGTGATTAAGTAAAGAGTCTTGTGATAAAAGTTATAACAGGAACATTATAGTTATAATAAATCAGTACTTTGGATACTTAAGTACATTTGAAGGCAAAAACTTTTATACTTTTACTCAAGTGAAAGTTTAAAGTTGAATTTGCTTTTACTGGAGTCACATTTCACTGAGTGGATTTCTACATTTACTCAAGTACGTGGTTTTTTGTACTTCATCCACCACTGTATGCGACAGGGATTTCATACACAGTTTGAGTGTGTTCTAGGAGTCTAGAGTGACCATGTATAAAGTCTGATATATAAAAGTCACCCTATGAATAGTATATTATAAGATACAATATCGAGGCTGATATGAGATAAGGAGCAGATTTCAGACACAGTCAAGGTGAAGAACGATCTTGAACTGTCTGACAAGAACCGGCATTAAGACTGCCGAGAACTCGCGGTATAAACCCGTCTTAACAGCGATTATTCGCCTCCATGAGGTTAATTCTGCATCTCCTACGGCAATCTGTTAACGCCGGGTTTTTATTTCGCTTGGAAGCCGAGGTATCGGGATGAAAGGAAGCCATTGTGCGAGGTTCCAGCAGGGTCGAGTTTGGAGCCAGGAGCGAGAGAGCAGCTGCCGAAAAACAAGCGATCAGAGGCCTTGAGCTCGCGCCGTCATCTGACATCCTGTCGACGCAGGTAGTGTGAGCCGAGTCGCGCTAACAAGGGCTGCGCTAACATCATGACCGTGCTCGTTCGCCCGAGCTGTCTGACTGCTGATGTGGGATGAGCTTTGTCCTTTTCTTTTTTGCTGACCTCATTACCGCCTCCACGGCCAAAGGGTCTAGCAGTTATTTATAAAGCCAGAACAGATGTAGCAAGTAGGCAGATTAACGAGAGTGAGGCGAGGAGCAGGAGGAGGAGGAGGAGGAGGGCGGCTTTGGCTTCTTGTTATCCAGCACATCTCCCAAGTTTCTCCTCAGGGGAAGAAACTCGATGAATATTTTGGAAACACGATGAGGCAGTTGGCTGTTGGGAGGTTGAGTCATGGTCAGCACGTACTTTTTAGGGCTTGGCTTTGTACTCCTGAACATGTGTGTGTGTGGGGGGGATTGTTCTGTGTCTGTTTTGTGTGCCAAATGCCCCACATACTCCAGAACAACTCACAGAAGCCAGGAACACTGTTTGCTCTAAATCAATAACAATAAGTCAAAATAAATAAATGGCCTGGTTTCTGCCCTGCCTCGCCCCGCCCCTGCCCCGAGTCATTTTCATGACCGGACTCATTTAAGATAAATTCCTTCATTCCGATTTGTTTAGTTAATGTTGAGTTTATGTATATGTAACACCCTACAATCAAACTAGCTTGCAAATGTGGAATGCGGTCCATCTCTGGTAGGCGTGTAGCATTGGGCTAGCAAGGTCTTCACTGCTGGCCTAAACTCTATCAGATTCACTGTCTTGCTTTTTTGTTCATGAATATGTATTAAATTATTATCAGTAGTCCATTATCCTCATTTTATAGCGTTTCTCTCTGGTTCAAGGATCTGCGCTGAAGGCCTTCAATATAAACACTACGGGGCAGCATACAGTTTCATGTTACTTAAAGGCTGTTGCTTTAACCAATCAGATTGCAAGTTGGCAACACCAGGGCCATCTAGCAGGCATCCAATAACATCTGCATTTTCATAACTTTTGATTGGATAGTCAAATGCAGGGAAACCTTGGGGTCATTTGATGAGGTTAATATCGATGCTTCTGCTAGAGATGATGTATGCGTGCAGTGCAGCTGTGGTTTCAGTGAAAGGAGACTTGTTGAATTGTGTTCATTGAGTGTCTTGCTTTACTAATGGAAGAAGTAGTGTCAAGAAACATCTCAGGAAACCAGGCTAGGTCGTGTTTTAGTGGCACACCTGTGACCTTGCTGCTTAAACTTGTTTGCTTACCTATCAGGAAGTCAGAACAGAAAGAGGAAACCTACTGAAGGGTAAAAGGAAAAGAGGAAGCAGGACAGGCCTATGTGATGCTGATAAACCATGAACAAATTAAGGAAGATGACTGTGCATCGGACCATAATGTTGCACTCTGAGAGGTCTTACAGTATGTGACAGGAAACAACTGTTGTTCATGAACGTACATACTGGCCAAGACCATGATCAAGACCATGATCAGAATGTGTCTAGACAAAAACAAGACCAAGACTTAGAAGTTAAGACCAAGACAAGATTAAGATCAGGATGTGGTGAGACCATGACAAGACCAAGGCCATGGCAGCGCATAACCAAGACAAGACCAAGACTTTGATTTAATAAGACCAAGTCGAGACGAAGTTCAGTGTGTCTTGAGGCCAAGAAAGACATCATTAGTCCTTTTGTGCCTCATACTGCACAAACCAACAGAATCACAGAGCATATCACATCACAAATCCACAGCAGTTGCAGGAACCAGCACTGTAAAGGAAAGGAGAAGGATTTTTTGAGAATTGTCTTATTCACAAAACACCTCATGAACTAGAGACACATTTCTGTGAACCCTCTGGCAGAAGAGACTGCGTTGGTTGGATCTCCGCTGATTTTTGCTTCACGCTCATAATAAAGCGAAATTAAAACACATCCAGACATCTTTGGGGAATTCCAGATGTTTTGAATACATGATTAATGGCAGAGATCCGGGTCTGCACGTAAAGCACGCCTAGCATATTTTTTTTCTTTCAAACCCACGGAGTGGAGGGTTTGTTTTAGAAAATGACATCAGACTGAAATCTACTCTTGGGGCGGATTTATTGTTTGAGTGCCAGGCCAGGGTTGGAGATATGGCAGATAGCTGTATGTAACGGTCACAGAGCATTTGTTTAAGAGCTTGAGACTTTTTTTATAGCACTTGATGTTGAGCTTTAAGTGACAGTTTTGATGTTCCTGCATGTGTGTCTTGCAGATAATAAATGCGCCGTCATAATTTTTAGAAAACAGCATGTGAACACAGCAGCCGCAGCTTCTGAGCTGTCTAGTCATGTCTAGACTAGGAGCACTGATGCTTTAGAGATAACACGAAGCTGTGATGTAACTTGCCTAACTTGCCACAATGCAGAATGCACAATGTTTCCATTTTAAACAACCAATCAGAGACCAGGAGTGAAATCGGGCAGGTACGGGTCAATTCAGGTAAAATTCATATCCAATGACAAAACGTGATCTCAATCAATCGGCAATGGCGCAGGTTTGAGCATCTCAGAAATTGTTGCTTTTCTGAGAATTACACAAGCAGCAGTTTATATGGAATGGTACGAAAAACAAAAAACTTTCAGTTCCGCAGCCTTGTTGAGATGGAATAAGAGTGTAGGGAAAGAATGGACAGATTGCCTGAGGTGAAAGGGTGACGACAGTAGAGCTAGCTAGAAAACAGAAAATAGAGGCTGATCAACAACTGATCAACAAGAAATTAGTTTAATGATACGGTTAAAAAGTGTGTACGGGACGCGTTCAGGTCACTTTGCTGCTCTGTTCAGTTAGAGTTTCCTAATACTGGTGAAAATAAGAGTAAAGGTATTAGACTATAATCCCTTTAGCCTATAATCTCTTTCTCCTTACTTACTTTCTGTGTGTGTGTGTGTGTGTGTGTGTGTGTAATGGCTGAGCTGTGACTTTCTATCCATGGACTAAAGCTGCATTCCTGTGTGGCTCAGTATCCTGTTCCTCCTGTGTCTCCACCTCCATTCAGAGCTTCACGCCAAGCGGCACGTACACTCAGGACGGGTGCTCCAGTGCCACCCCACCCCCATCCATGGGTACACGCCGTATCCCAGCACCACCCTGCTCTCTCACCGCTCAGGAAGTAAGGACCAAGGGACCAATCATGCGGCCTGGAATCCCACTGGGACTACTGAGCGTGCTCAGATGGGGACAACTTTCTCTGGGAGGGAACAACCTCCGATTCTTTTTTGTGCTTCATGTCCACTTCAATATTGTAAATTCAACACAAGGACAAGAGGAGGATTTCAAAAGTTTTAATTCCTTTATATACAAAAAGGGAGTTTAAAAGGAGACATATTTTTAATGTGTTTAAAGAGTTAAAGCATTTATATATATATATATATATATATATATATATATATATATATATATATGTGTGTGTGTGTGTGTGTGTGTGTGTGTGTGTGTGTGTGTGTAAAATGATATTTATTGTTAGACCTTTTTGACTATACTTTACTATATACTATACTATTCTATATCATACTATATACTACACTATATTATATACTATACTATACTATATAGTATACTATACTATACTATATACTACACTACACTATACTATACTACACTATATACTACACTACACTACACTATACTATACTATATACCACACTACACTATACTATACTATATTCTATACTATACTCTATACTACACTACACTATACTATACTATATACTACACAATACTATATACAACACTATACTATATACAACACTATACTATACTATACTATACTATACTACATTATATATTACACTGCACCACACTATACTATACTATAAACTACACTACACTATACTATACTACACTTTATGCTACACTACACTATACTATACTATACTATATACTTTACTACACTATACTATACTATATACTATACTATATACTACACTACACTATACTATACTATATACTACACTATACTATATACTACACTATACTATATACAACACTATACTATACTATACTATACTACACTATATACTACACTGCACTACACTATACTATACTATACTATAAACTACACTATACTATACTACACTTTATACTACACTACACTATACTATACCATACTATATACTATATACTATACTATACCATACTATACTATACTATACTATATATACTATACTATACTCTATACTACACTATACTATACACTATACTATATACTACACTGCTACACTATACTATACTATACTACTATACTACACTATACTATACTACACTATATACTACACTACACTATACTATACTATATACCACACTACACTATACTATACTATATTCTATACTATACTCTATACTACACTACACTATACTATACTATATACTACACGATACTATATACAACACTATACTATATACAACACTATACTATACTATACTATGCTATACTACATTATATATTACACTGCACCACACTATACTATACTATAAACCACACTACACTATACTATACTATACTACACTTTATACTACACTACACTATACTATACTATACTATATACTTCACTACACTATACTGTACTATATTCTATACTATACTCTATACTACACTACACTATACTATATATACTATACTATATACTACACTACACTATACTATACTATATACTACACTATACTATATACTACACTATACTATATACAACACTATACTATACTATACTATACTATACTACACTATATACTACACTGCACCACACTATACTATACTATACTATAAACTACACTATACTATACTACACTTTATACTACACTACACTATACTATACTATACTATACTATACTATACTATACTATACTATACTACTATACTATACTATATATACTATACTATACTATATACTATACTACACTACACTATACTATACTATATTCTATACTATACTCTATACTATACTATATATACTACACTATACCATATACAACACTATATTATATACTACACTATACTATATACAACACTATACTATACTATATACTACACTACACTACACTATACACAACACTATACTATATACTACACTATACTATACTATATACTACACTATACTATACTATTCTTTGTTTTAATCAGCAAAAGGGTATTTATTTAATAACAGTTAGTAAATTCATTATTCTATACTATAATGTACTGTAATCATGTCATACCAAGGGCTGTTTTTTACTATAATATAATATAATATAATATAATATAATATAATATAATATAATATAATATAATATAATATAATATAATATAATATAATATAATATAATATAATATAATATAATGTATATTTTATATTGTCTGGAAAAATTGTTTTAAATGACCTCCAGGGAAAAATATAACATAATCGTCTACAACACACACAGACTACTGTTTAGTGTGCTTTTTTCAATGAATGTGCTAGGACCTTTTACACACACACACACACACACACACACACACACACACACACACACACACACACACCTCAGACAGAGCAGCCAGCGAATTCTGCCATGACCCCGTCCACAGTGAGCTCATAAACACATTAAGTTTTAAAGACGTGCTGGTTGAGTCACGGTTTTTATCATCGCTGCCTTCCACAGAAGAGCTTCACGACATTCTGAACACTGTGTTTAATTAGGTGTGATTTCACCTTGGATTTAGTTGTGTAAGGCTGCAGCGTGACTCACTTTCATGGCTTTTGTGATCATTTCGCTCAGTAAAGCAGCTTTAATCAGCAGGGTGTAACCCGATCGGAATTTATAGCTTACGTAAGAGTTCAGACGAAAGCACATTGCTTTAGTTCGGTGTCTGTTAGAAAAAAATATAAAGATTAGAAAAAAAAGAGCAGGACACTGTTATTGTGTAGTGATCTCAAAAGGACAGATATATATATATATTTCGCTTCAGACTCCAATTTTTTCCCCCATGTTATATACACAATTTATGGACAATAATTTGTGAACACCTGACCATAAGGTTTGTATGTGCTTTTTTCCGATTCAACAATATAGTCTCCATGTGCTGTTATATTGACCTTCACTCTTCTGTGAAGATGTTTCCACTAGATTTTGTGGAGATTTGGAGACCTGGGGTGCAGTCAGCGTTCACATTCATCCCTAAGGTGTTCTATAGGTTTGAAGTCAGAGCTCTTTAGCAGATCTTCCACAGCCTCCAACCCATGAAAAGTATATAAACATGAAATTAGCTTTGTCTACAGATTTGGGTCTCCTGGTTCAAGTGAAGGGAAAATTTTTATCCTACCACAGTTTTGTTTGGAAGAACCACATATGGGTGGAAAATAGGGGTCAGGTGACCCAGTACTTCCCACTATATGGTGTATATTTACCTTGAATAACTATACAGTCAGTGCTTTACAGGAGGAAAAGAGAAAGACCAAGGAGGAGGTTTATGGATGTGGTGAGGGAAGACATGCAGGTAGTTTGTGTGAAAGAGGCAGATGTAGAGGACAGGGGGGTATGGAGGCAGATGATCCGCTGTGGCGCCCCATAATGGGAAAAGCCGAAAGAAGAAGAAGAAGGTGCACATCAGATCTCATTAGTGTTTGCATTTTTACCAATTGAAGGACTTCGGAATGTCGAATGTGTTTGTTGTGAGAGTTGAAACTATGTTGAAAGTATATATTTGACGCTGAAACATCGCAGACGCTGAGATATTTTGCCGATCGAAAAAGATTGATATGAAATTAAAGGCGTCCGGTTTCCTTCCCTGCAGCTTGCCTCTCCGAGGCCAATCCTGGAAGGCAGTTTCTAACCTTTTTGCCCCTCCCCCATGGCTCCGCCCTCCCACCACAAAGCTCCACCCCCACATCATACAAATCATTAGCAACCTTTTATAAAAAAGGTTAAAGACTTTTAATAATTATTGTAAAATTGGTAAATTTATGTATGTAAACGTACTGTCTATTAAATAAACTTCAGCAGAAAAACGGGTAAATAATTATAATAGGAGAGGGTTGCTCACTGGCGCCCCCCCGCCACCTCTGGTGCACCCTAGGCGCCCACGTAGTTTGCCTACGCCTTGAAACGGTGCGGGAAGAAAGAAAAAAAAGATTGAAAGCATGCAATGTGACACGAGTGTATTGGTGGATGATCTAAACTACCAGAGATGAAGCAAACGAAAAAGACTCAATGATTATTAACAAAACAGCCCAAGTTTGACCCTTGATGGTGAACTGACCTTGACCTTGACTCCGAGCAATATGTCCTTCTTAGAGGTCACACACATACATCATCCACACATAAATATACAGGTTCCCTCTTGGTTCAGGCAGAGTTCACCTGCAGCTCCGAGGTCCTTATTTGGGCAGCCGCCCTCATTCCGTGTCTCTCTCATCGGCTTATGGCGGAGATTTGAAAAGATGGAAAAAGCGGCCTGGAATGTTTATTGGTTGCAGCTGGGGTCTGCGTTGAAACAATATGGAGACGTTCTGAACAGGAAGTGCGGAAGATTCGGTCCGCACGGCCCGGATCTCCAGGAACACGCCCTCGCTGACGATGACCCCGTAACGTCTACACAACTAAACAACAAAACACTCGTCAATTTCTAAAAAAATCCTCCACGCACACCATCTAATAACGTGATGGCCATGAATCATTGGAGCGCCACACGTCAGCCACTTTTTTTGGCAGAACGTCTGTTTTTTTTTACCTCTTCACACACACATAGACAAGACCAGGATTGAAAAATAAACACACACACACACACACACACACACAAAAAAGGTTTTCCAGGAAACGTCTAATCACTGACTCATCACTCGTGCTTCTGTTCTGCAGTGCGTTCGTGATCAATGGTCTTCCTCGTGAGGATGACTTCACAGTTCACACACACACACACACACACACACACACACACACACACACCCACACCCACACCCACACACTCTCACACAAACAAAGCACGCACTCTTGCTTGGCCCATTCGTTCCGTCCCCCAGGGCTCCTAAACGAGAGCGGCTGTGTGCCAGCAATTATTCCACAAGGGCACTGAGGCAGACAAACAGCCTGCTCCCAGATCCAGACCTGCTCAAGGCCAGAGAAAGAGACAGAATTTTGAAAGAGTGAAAGAATAAATGAGTGTGACAGGTAGAAAAATCTGCAAACTTTCTCTTATTTTTGTGTCAGGCAGCATTTTTTATGGACGAGACGTCAAATCGCAGAGGAAAAGATTTGGGTTTGGGTTTTTTTCCTTCTTTTTTTTGAAAGAGAAGACGACGAAATAAATAATGAACGAAAGAAAAGAGAACAGGGGAGAAGATGAAGTCTCATGGGCTCACAGGGTGGGGTCCCCCCCCCGCTGTAGCATTCTCTCTCTTTCTTTCTTTCTTTCTTTCTTTCTATCTGCCCTACCTCTGGGATTAATTAACCACAGAGATCAGGAACGCAGGAGCCCACTGAGCAGGCGGAGACAGAAGAAAAGAGAAAGAAGGAAAGATACACCAAACAGGGTTCGTTTCTATGTTCTCTTTCCTTTTCTCTCCCATGGATGAAGTGTGTTCGAGCAGATCTCAAAGTCAGAGATAGAACGAGTGAAGAGGAACAGATGGACAGACTCGGATCGGATTGCGTTTCACAGCTCCATTAGAGGCTGCTCGGGTCGCACGCTTGCTACTGTTCAGCCCCTACCATAAACACACACACACACACACACACCCACACACACACAGGCGCACGTGACACTAACGAATACCATTTTCAGAGCAACAGGAAGATCATAAACATTCCAACTGTGGAGCAGAAGGACGATGGGGGAAGTGTAGGAACATGTCTGCAGTGGAAGGAGCTGCCTTGGGTCATGTCACAGAGAAAAAATACGGCTGTTAGAAACAGGCACACACACACACACACACACACACACACACACACACACACACACACACACACACACACATATATAAAAGTTTAATACATTTGCATTATCTTGCCTTTTTGCATGCCTTCAAACTCTTCATTATTTCCCATAATATAAACGTTGCCCTTATAAACTCTATGGATTAAAGTTTGTGGACACCTGACCATAAGATTGCACCATTTCCTCTTATAATAACCTCCACTCTTCTGGCAAGATGTTCCTCTAGATTTTGTGGATATCTGCGTTCCATTTCATCCCAACTGGAGTTTATTAAATAGAAGTTTCAGCTCTATTGCAGGAGATCTTCCACATCTTCCAACCCATGTAAAGCATATCTTTATAGAGAGGGACCATTTCTTCTTGTAATAAGCTCCACAGTTCTGGGAAGGTGTTCCACTAGATTTTGTAGAGATTTGTGTGTATTCAGAACATACACAACAATGGCAGGTGTATAAAAAATGAACTAAAGTTAGCACAGTGTCACTGTGGCTGCTCAATCAGTACTGGAAATACGATTTGTTTTGCACATGATTGAAAACACTTTAAGAATTTCTCTTAAAAGAGAAAATTCTGACAATTCCACATATTAAGGGAGTGAATGAATGAAGGATGACATTTGTCAAAGTCTGTTAAATTTAGTAGAACAGTACTTATACATAATACTTATACACACACTTATACACACATCTGTATTCCCCAAATGTGGTCTATCAAATGTAAACAATTTCATTAAAATTTTCCATTTATTTCATTTTATTTAATCCATTTAATTTGTGCCAGTTTAATTGAAAACCCATTTTAATCAATATAATAAAAAGAATTGCATTAATTAATTCATAAAACTAATTTTACAAATCAGTAAATTTAAACAATAAAATAAATTTTCAGAAAACATTATAAAATATTCTTTTCTATATTATTTATGTAAGCAGGTGTTTTATTTAAAATTGTTTTAAAAATGGAAACTGGTCAAATTTTAATGATCACAAATATAAATGATAATTAAATGCTGCGTTAATAACAACAAACAAAAAAGCAATTTTATGTTTTGCATTTCGTTTCCCCAAAACTGTACCGAAACGGAACAGAACCGTAAATTAAAAACCATAAATTTTGTGTACCGTTACGGTTAACTGAACCGTTATATACATGTATATGAATGTAATGTTTTATAATTAAAAAGTATTTTACTTTTCATTATTTTATTTTACTTCCATTTTTCTTATTAATAGTAGTACAAAAATGTATTTAATTTGCAATTGTTTTCAACAATTATTTAACCCATTTTTTTCATATAAATTCTATTTAATTGGTACATATATCAGGTTATAATTATATGTATTTGTAGCATTATTAGAGGTCTGCATATTAAAATTATAATTTTATAGTCACAGTTTCTACATGCGTCTTTACATCGTAAGAATTAAAATTCAATACGACTTTTTACATTTCTTACTTTCTTTTTCAATCCAAAACATTTGAACTAAATATTTAAGTAATTAGTACTAAACTATATCTATATATAATAAATTATCTATATTACTAAATGTAAAAAATGATAATAATGCCAATTATAATTTGGAAACCTGTTAATCCTACAGTACATGTACTATATATATATATATATATATATATATATATATATATATATATATATATATATATATATATATATATAAATAAATAAAACTTGTATGTAAAACACTGTAAGGGCAAAAGTATTGGGACATCTGACTTTTCTACCCAGACATGTGTCTTCTAAAAAATTCATGCAGGAGCATGAAATTTTCATTCCACTTGAACAATGAGAGCCAAACCTGTTACAGCATGACTTAAGCCAGATCCATGAAAATCTGCTTTCCATAGGTTGGATGATCTCCAGCTATAGAGCTCTGAACTCAACCCTATTGAATGTAAATGCTGACTGCACCCCAGGCTTTCCTCACCTCACCTCCATCAGTACCTGATTGAGCACAAATCTCCACAAGATCTAGTGGAACATCTTTCCAGAAGAGTGGAGGTTTATTATAAGAGGATTATTAAATGGGGAGTAAATGTGGAATGCGATGTTCAAAAAACTACAATCTTATGCTCAGTTGTCCACATACTTTTGTTCATACAGTGTAAACTGTAGTAATAAATTCAGCCCACAGATCCAGAGATTCACACGTGACCAGACGCATCTTCATTTTCAACCTTTATTCGTTACGTTAATTAACATAAATAATTTTTTTATGAACAAAAGGCACACAGTTCAAATATAAACAAGGAAAGCTTATGTACAACAAATTGAGTATG
>NC_060896.1:2871388-2876388 GCF_014805685.1 Silurus meridionalis
GGGCAGCTTCGACACTGAGACAGCATACCAGTCCGTACACGCCTGACGAGGCACTGCGTTGGCCTGGCACGTGCGCATAAGTGTGTGTGTGTGTGTGTGTGTGTGTGTGTGTGTGTGTGTGTGTGTGTGTTTTCTTTTCACGTGTAGATGAGAAAAACGCTACGCTAATTCCAATGAAACACATCCTGCTGTGTGGAGACGGAGACAGAATCTGTGTGTACAGGTGTCCACTGGACACTGGACACTCGCCTACTCGCACTGAGTGTGTGTGTGTGTGTGTGTGTGTGTGTGTGTGTGTGTGTAATCCAGTCAGGTGAGCTTGATTGCTTCAATCAGCATAACTGTCTACTGAATCATCCTCAACCTTTGTTCTACTGAGTCCTGCCCCATTCTCTCTCTCTCTCTGTCCCTGTATGTCTCTCAATCTGTTTCTCTCTTTGCCCAACTCTCTTTCTGTCCCTGTATGTCTCTCAATCTGTTTATCTCTCTCTCTCTTGCCCAACTCTCTCTCTGTCCCTGTATGGCTCTCAATCCATCTCCCTCTTTCCCCATCTCTCTCTCTCGCTTTCTCTCTGTCCCTGTATGTCTCTTAATCTTTGTCTCTCTCACCATCTCTCTCCCAGCTGTCTCTCTCCATCTCTGCCTCTTTCTTTTCCCATCTGTCTCTCCCACTACCTCTCTCACCCTATGTCTCTCTCTTTCCCTGTGTGTCTCTCCTGCTAGCTTTCTGTCCCTGTTTCTTTCTCTCTGTCCCTCTGTCTCTCTTTATCTCTCTTCCCATCAGTCTTTCTAGCACCCCCCTCGTCTATTCTCAATTATTCTTTCTCTTCCATCTCCTAATTTTCTTCTGTCATCTTCTAGTCAATTTCTTCTCTTTTTCTCTTTGTCCGTTCTTTTCTATTTCTGCTATTCTTTGTCTTTTCTTTCATTTAAGGACAAATGAAGTAAATCTTAGGAGAAGCCTCACTAAGGCAGACACAGCAGTTCAGGGAAAAAAAGAAAAAAAAGAAAAGAGGAAAGAGAATTGTCTGGCACAGAAACCCCAGCCAGCTTCCCAAACAGTCACGTTCCTTTTTCATTCACCCAGCTCCAATGGTCTGGAACCAATTTACGCTTTTTTCTCCTCTCTTTCTCTGTTTTTGCATTTCTCCATTTCACATCTGCTTCTCTCCATCTGTTCCTGTGGAGAGCGTCTCCGGCTGAGCGAGGCGGCGCGACAGACAGGCCGTTAGCGCAGGTATGCTAGGCGTCAATGTACCGTGTGGTCAGAACTTTCCTGGAGGACGGAGCGTACTCGGGCACTCGAGTCGTCAATCAGACACAAAGGACGGGACGTCTGGACAGGAGGGACGTGAACGGATTACGATCACGTTTATAATCGAACATTCAATAAAAAGCGTTTATGTCTCCTCTCTTATCCAGAGATTCTGGATTGGTGAGGGACCCAGAATTAGCAGCTTGGTGGTGCTTGGATTTGAACTCATGATCTTCACCACCTCTGGCTTCTTTTTGTAAGTGAATTCCAAAACCCATCATGAATCACGGCGGAAGTATCCTTTCTGTATTTCCGAATCTGATTTAAATCTGGATCTGGTCACGGCTCAGCATCATCTCTGTCTCAGTCTAGATGAGATTGAGTCTTCATTCTCCTCTACAGAATAACAAAAAGCTTTTTCCAAATTCACTGCCACCGCCATGATCTTCATCTTCACTTGAGACAAACAGGAAGTGATGTAATGATTTGAGAATTTTGAATTTTCAGGATGTCATGAGGACATTATGAGATTGCTGTGAAGACCTTTTGAAAATGCCATGCGGACGTAATGTAGACGTTATGAAGACATTTTTAGGATGTTATAAAGACATTATGAGAACATTATTATGAGAATGTTGTGAAAACACGTTCAGGATGTGAAAACATTACGAGGACGTCACGGGGTCCTTATAAAGACAATATGGTGTTATGAAGTCATTTTGATGATGTCATGAGGATATTTTTCAAGATGTTTCGAGGCCATTTTGAGGACGTTACAGGAAAGCTACTAGGACATTTTGAAGATGTGGATACTCACTGCAGGTAGGGCGAGAGTCTGATCGAGGACATAAAGTGGGGACGTTTTTTGATCTGGCGGCGGAAACCAAAGACGGCGTTCTGCTGGAAGCCCTCGCGGATATTCAGGATGTACTGGTTCTGGAGTGTGATGAAGCGCACCTCCTTCAGCCCCCGCTCAGTCGCTTCCTCTATCAAACGCACCACAGGCTGCAGGACAAAACAACAAACCAGAGAGATTAAAAGAGACATCGAGATAGAAAGAGAGAGCGAGTGAGAGAGATATGAGTATAAGACCGGAAAGAATATGAGAAGCAAAAGTAACTGAATCGGCCCCAAAGTAAACGAGTGCGAGAACCCGTACACTCATCCCGTTCTCACGCTCCTATCAGTTTTTTTCTGCAGTTTCGAGTCAGACTGCATCCATTAGCCCTGATTTTTTTTCCCTTTTTCAAAAAGGAAATAAATAGCTTTATTTAAAAAAAAAAAGAAGGAACGCTTATGCAACGGATTGATTTCAGACGTCTGCGTGTGGGCAGAACACAATGTTTCCTCTGGTTATGTGCGAGAGCCAGAGCACACCCACACACACACACACACGTACACAGATTCAGACCAAACGGATTCACACACATTAATTTGACGGGCCGTCGAATAAAATAGGGTCGAGGCGATATTTCAGATCGTCCCTCTGACCCGCTCAGAATGTGTTACAATCCAATTAATAAAAAAAAAATCTAATAAAAATAATAAACAACAACATTACAATGAGTGAATAGTGTTGTTTCAGAGCGTTGCCGAATCCAGAGATCTGATTGGTCGCACACCAATTTCTATTACTGGAGTCGTTATGTTCGATTTAGGCTTATTTAGGCTCTAAATTACTGATGGGAAGCTCAGAGGTTCAATCGTCAGTATCGAAAAAGCTGCCACTCTTGGGGCCCTTGAGCAAGACCCTTGCCCCTCTGTCTCCGGGGGGCGCTGTATCATGACTGACTCTGCGCTCTGACCCCAGCTTCCTGACAAATTGGGAAAAATGTGAAAAGCTCTGTTAAACTCTGGTTAACTGATCGCATAGGCCTTGGAATCGCCAAGCTGACACTCTTGGGCCCTTGAGCAAGTCCCTTTACTCTCTGAGATATTTTAACACTACAGGAAAGTGGTAGCTCAGTGGTTAAGGTTCTGGGTTACTGATCGAAAGGTTGGCGAGTTCAAGCCTCTGTATCGCCAAGCTGACACTGGTGGGGCCCTTGAGCGAGGCCCTTCACCCTAAGTGCTCCAGAGGTGCTGTACAATGGCTGGGATATGCAAAGAAAGAATTTCACTGTGCTGTAAAGGTACATGTGAAAAGAATAAAGCACCTTTACGATGCAGTGAGGTTTTTTTGTTGTGGTACCTCGTTTCCTTTAACAGTTGATTGTTGATTGATTTAAAATAACAGACCCCCACAACAGGGTTTCATTTAAGTATTTCTAATAGATAGTTAGATAGACAGACAGACAGACAGACAGACAGATTGGCACGGTGCCTCACCTCGGAGTACTCCCTCCAGCCGAAGTTATCTCTGCAGTAATATTTCCACACTGTGAGATAGTTGGGGGCGGGGTTTGTAGCAGAGGAGTGGCTGGGGGTGGGGGGCGGGGCTCCAAAGCTGGAGGGCGTGGACAAGCGTCTGACCAGATCAAATTCCAGATCACACACCCTCATGGCACTGAAGTCCAGCATGAACACTCGGCCCCTGTGTGGAAGACGGAAAGGCGGAATTGTTAAAATGATGCGGGCGCACACAAACACACACACACACACACACGCACACACCCACCCACAAGTCAATTCATTTCTCTTCCTTTTAAAAGAAAGGACATTCGTATTTTATACGCTACAAAAACACGTGTTTTGACGGATACTTACGAGGTGCAGTGTTCCTCCACTTTAGTTTATTTAATTAAACATATTGTGTGTGCACTAGCATTACTTGAGCTGTCGAAACAATGCGTGTGTGTGTGTGTGTGTGTGTGTGTGTGTGTGTGTGTGTGTGTGTGTGTGTGTGTATTTGTGGAGCTAAAAATGTTTCCCGGCGGTGATATTCAAGAACTTTTTTACAGAGTGTGTGTAAGGAATATAAATATATATACACACACACACACACACACACACACACACACACACACAGACACACACACACAGACACACACACACAAAGCTGTCCGTTCTGTTCCACTAAGGTGGATCACAATGTCTATCGAAAAGAAAAAAAAACTCGCAAAGTAGGTCAAGGGTCAAGCTAGAGACGATTAACAAGCAGGAACTCGTTCTTTCTCTTTCTATCTCTCACACAGGCACACGTGCACACGCACACACGTGTGCGCACACACGCACACATGCACAATTAAACCACGGCCTGTTCTTTATTCATGTCCGAGTTCCGTAATGACGCAAAGTTTGGCCAATACACAAAGGAAGAAAAGAAAGAAAAGTAAAGAAACAAACACATTTTTTTATTATAATCTATTTTTGTAAACACACACACACACACACACACACACACACACACACACACACACACACACACAGCTTAATTTGTTTTCCCACGACAGCCCTCAATGAAGCTTTATACCACACCCTTGCTTTGCAACCAATAAAAAAAGTATTCACAGAAATACGCTAGGCTAAAGCTATCCTGAGAGACTATGCTAGCATTGCATCCTGACGCATGAGTCAGCCTTAGCATCGGTTGCTAGCTGTTTATCACTGGGTAAACTAAATAATAATAACGTAGCTTGGATTTAGGTCAGAAAACCAAAGTGGTGAACACGATTAGCCGTTGTCCCAGTTGAACTAGCCAGCTAGCATGTTTGTGGCTGTGAGTCTGAACAGGTTCCCACGGGTAATTTTATAAGTGTGGTGTGACGTCAGGGCGCTCGCCTCAGTCACCACAACGGGTTCTACC
>NC_060896.1:2881388-2888888 GCF_014805685.1 Silurus meridionalis
GATTGAGACAGACAGACAGAGAGAGACAGACAGACAGACAGACAGACAGACAGACAGACAGAGATAGAGACAGGCAGACAGATAGACAGACAGACAGGCAGACAGACAGACAGAGATAGAGACAGGCAGACAGACAGACAGAGATAGAGACAGGCAGACAGACAGAGATAGAAACAGAGAGACAGACAGACAGAGACCACGTGTCACGTGACCTACTGAATGAACCAATAACGAAAATCCGTGGCTCAGTATGATTTCAGTGTATTTGAAGGTGAGTAATAAAAGAAAACGATGGGGGAGAAACAGGTCCAAACACCAGAGATAAAGCGGGTAATAAAAGCACGGCATGGAGGAGAATCGAGGTGAAAGGTGTTTTATACCCCCCCCAAACCTCAACACACACACACACACACACACACACACACACACACACACACACACACACACACACCTCAGAGAGAATAAGCCGGTGTGTTACAGTAGAGTGTGTTCCTCTCCCTCTGTGCCTCTGTGAACACTCGCTTCCTGTCACCGAGCACAAAGAGCCGGAACACAATACGAAGGATTGCGGGACACTGGGGCATCGCACAACCGAAACACACACACACACACACACACACACGAATGGATTATGTTACAATTCCTCTCTCTCTCTCTCTCTCTCTCTCTCTCTCTCTGTCACACACACCAGTGTAATGTTCAAGTATAGAGGAATCATTATCTTTAGAAGTGAGTGAATTCAGGACTGTGACGTTGTATCTGATGATAATGTTGTCATGGCAATATGAGTGAACGAGGGAGAGAATGAAAGAAAAAAAGATAGAGAGAGAGAGAGAGAGAGAATCTTAACATAGTCGGCCGTGTCCCTTTGACCGTACATTCGTGCTGCGACTCGCCTCGGTGCCACGGTGACCGTGACCCGTACCTGACCCGCTGGGCAATGACAGCCGCACACACACACGCACACACACACACACACACACTCAATCTACACGACACATAGCATTTCTTTAGTCACGAAACACAAAACGCCGCTAGCTCTCGGCCGTGTGTGACGTCCCCCCCCCGAGCTAATCTGCCGTGAACACGGGGTTCACACGCAGGACACGTGAGGAAGAGACATGAAAAGACTTGAGAAATAGAGAAGGAAATACAAACCTTTAATATTTGCATAACTGTGGTGCAATATTTCCTATTTATGTTAAGTGTGTGTCACAATCACATCACATTTTAAGATGCCATTTCAACATCACACATCACACACGCACACACACACACACACTCAATCTACGACACATAGCATTTCTTTAGTCACGAAACACAAAACGCCGCTAGCTCTCGGCTGTGTGTGACGTCCCCCCCCCGAGCTAATCTGCCGTGAACACGGGGTTCACACGCAGGACACGTGAGGAAGAGACATGAAAAGACTTGAGAAATAGAGAAGGAAATACAAACCTTTAATATTTGCATAACTGTGGTGCAATATTTCCTATTTATGTTAAGTGTGTGTCACAATCACATCACATTTTAAGATGCCATTTCAACATCACACATCACACACGCGCACACACACACACACACACACACACACACACAGAGATTTAATGGGTCACGTGACATACATCTGTCTCTGTCTGTCTCTCTCTCTCTTTCTGTCTGTCTCTCTCTTTCTCTGTCTGTCTGTGTGTCTCTTTTTGTCTGTCTTTTTCTGTCTGTCTCTTTCTGTCTGTCTTTGTCTGTCTCTTTCTCTCTTTCTGTCTGTCTGTTTAATTCTTTTTCTGTCTGTCTCACTGTTTCTCCCTAGGTTAATCTCTCTCTCTCTCTCTCTCTCTCTCTCTCTCTCTCTCTCTCTCTCTCTCTCTCTCTCTCTCTCGCTCTCTTTCTCTCACACATATCCTGGAAGATGACTGCATCCTTTCCTTGACTAACGCGTTACACTAACAGCCTCCTCAGCGTTTCCCTCACACTTCCTCAAACTTCCTGCACTTCTCTTTTCCTCGTTATTTCTGACTCTGCGATTTTTCTGCAGAAACTCGATCATTTTCGTGGCTTGGAAGATCCGATCTCACCCTGGACCAGGGCCTTACATAAAACAGAACTGAAAAATGGTATTAATTACTACAAGTAGTTCCTGACTTACAATGGAGATGCTTTCCGATGTGTAACCTGATGTAAGTGGGGACATAGCCTCGCCTTCTCAGGAGTGTTGGTGACTGGTGATGAGTGTGCGGTAGTGTACTGTCATTTGTCAATAAATGTTAATAATTTAACAGATAATAGTACATCATTGAGCAAAACAGAGCAAATACACTATCATAATGTACAACCTTTACAGCATATATGTACGTGTCAGCATTTCTTTTATATATATGTATATTTCTATTATTCTTACTGTATATAAATGAATTCTTAATTTCCCACAGTTTCTTCAGGAAATGTGAATTCGAGATCTTATGATTATACTGATTAGATTACATTAAATCAGTAGATTTGAAGTCAATTTAAAATGATTATCGAATATATATTTAAAAAGAAAATCACGAAAACTACCGAAAATCTAACTGTGGCATCATCGTTATCATCATCCTCATCATTATCGGTTTTACTGATCTTCTCTCTCTCTCACACACACACACACACACACACACACACACACACACAAAAGTGAAAGGCAATCAGGACCTCGTAAATTCCTTACGATCAAACATCACGTTATTACAGAGATCTCATGGTTCTGAGGTCACGTCTCATATTCAAACACTTCGGTAATTGGCCTTTGACCACACCAGCTCACGGCTCCATGCAGTGCCCCCTTTTCTAGTTTTCTCATTTCCAGCTTTCTTTCCCCTCTCTTTCTTTCTCTCTCTCTCTCTCTCTCTCTCTCTCTCTCTCTCAATTTCTCTAGTTGTCTAATTCCTATTCTCTCTTTATCTCACTCTCTCTATTTCTATTGCTCTCATTCTTTCTCACTCTTTCACTCTATCTCCCGTCTATCTCTCGACTTCTCTATCTTTCGCATTGTATTTCTCTCTCTTCATCTCTGTCAAACTCTTCATTTCTAAAATTTTCCTTCCCTCTCTTTGTCTCTCTATCTATCTGTCAATTTCTCTACCTCTCATCCTTTTTCCTCTCTGTATCTCTTTCAATCTCTCAATTTCTCTAGATCTCTTAGTCACCTTCATCTCTCTCTTACTTCATCTCCTTTCTATCCTCTCGTTATCTTCTTCTCTCCTTCTTCACCTCTCAGTTTATCTCTCTATTTCTCTAGCTCGCTCATTCTTTTTCATCATTCTGTCTGTTTCTTAGCACTATCTCATTCTCTCTCTCTGTCCTTTCTCATCTCTCCATCTCTCTGTACGTTTATAATTAACATGGTAGCGTCGCTTGAACACACACACACACACACACACACACACACACACACACACACAAATATAAGTGTTTGTATATATTTAAAAGTCTTTGAGGATCGTGATACGATATTTTGTCCCGTATCGCCTCTACAATATACACTTATTTTGTTCCTATGCTGTAAACAGTGTGTGAAAATGTAAATATAATTTTATAGTCCATCAGGAACAAACAGCCTGAAGATCATGTGATTTATTTTGCCTTCATTTGTTTGTTCGATTTAACAACAGGAACAACAACAGCAACAACACCGACGTTGTGCAGTCACATGCCTGGTGCGAGAAGCAGCAGCGTGACGGTGCGGTGAGACGCCGCTGGAGACGAGAGGAGCAATGAAAGCGTGTGAATGAGAGCTGCTCGGGAAGTGTTCAGGGCTTTCCTCTCTTCCTCCTGAGGAGATCACAGGCAGCGAAGGAGCTGCCGCTGGCGCGCCCAGCTTCCTTTTTTTGTTTTCATCTTGGGCTAGAAAGTTCTCTCGTTTCCTCCACACGGAGAGCCTGCACGAGGGCTTCAGCGATGGGTTTATGAAGTACCTGAGCTCCAACCACGAAGTTCCTGAACTCACAGCCGTTCGAACCACAAGCACAGGAACGGATGGTGTGTTTCATCTCACTGAGTGTGTGTACTTTTTGGGACGGTCACATTATGTTATGACACATAAGCACAAACTGTGTGTGTGTGTGTGTGTTTTTGTGACACTATGTTTAATGAAAAGCCAGAGAGACCTCGCCTTGGTGAGCAATTCCACAGCTCGTCTCACATGCTATCTCACCCTCCCTCCCTCTCACACACACACACACACACACACACACACACACACAGAAACGTTATCACATGCAAACGCCCGAGTTTCAGGTCACCGTGACCTTGACACTCGGACGAGAGTCACGCAGCGAGTCACGCAGTCCTCTCCATAGCTACCGTTCTCACGGAAACCAAATCATATAAGTCGAGGGTCAATGCCCTTGAGCTAACACACACACACACACACACACACACACAGACTCGTCTGACCCGAGTCGAAGAGGTTGTAATGCAGTCTCCTGGTTACTGAAGTTTGAAGTTCTGAAGTTTAGCTCATCGTCTGCTGGCTCGCGCCGCTAACACCTAGCTCAGCACGCTAGCAATGACACTAGCGTCCTGTGAACGCAATCGGCATCTGTCACACCGTAAAACCACGTTTCTCACACGTTTACTTCAACTACCCTTCTCGTGTTTCTGAGGAACTTTTGCTATTCAATAAATAGAAAGAAATTCATAAACAAACGACAAAGAAGAAAACCGTTAGCCGTGGCTGTGTCTTCAGTAACTCCTTTTTTTCTGATTGCAAAGAATCGAGTATATTTACGTACGTTTGTATGAATATCGACTTATGATTATCTTTTGAGGTTTTTAAGGCGGAGTTTTAGCAGTTAGTGCTAGCCCGCTAGCCGTTCTGCATTCGCTAGCTCGCGAATAAGGTACCGTGTGCGGTCAAACTGACCGAATGTGTTAACCTGAGGTAAATATTTTATATTTTTACTCAGAATGTCGTCGCAACGTGACGGAAAGTGGCTAGCGGGTGTCAAATACGCGCCACGGCGTATTAGTGAGTCACAGAACTTGACTAATCAGCTATATTTGCTTCACTTCTGCTTATGCTTTTGACAGTATGGGACTGTAAGAATACAAGATGCGAGGCCTTTCCTGACCCGAGCTTCAACCCCACACACACACACACACACACACACACACATGCTCATGCTAATACACTGACTATTATTCAAAGCTTTTCCCAGAATTAGCTGCAATATTGAGCAGGCAGCAAACGAACAGCTTGCAATTGCAAACAGCCACAAACAATGCAGTGCTTATCTCCTGCTTATAACCGCCCTCAGGGGGTCTCAAACACACACACACACACACACACACACACACACACACACGCACACACACAGTAGGGGGGTGCTCTGCTTGCTCTAAACACTTCACAGGTCCTCTGAGGTGTCGACGAGGCATAGTTAATTAGCACAGGGTGAAATGGAATTCCTCTGAAAGCTGAACGGTTGCAAAAGGAGCTACGGATTTCCATGACAATACGTCCGGAATGTTCCGGACAAAGCTGTGGTGTGTGTGTGTGTGTGGTTAAAGTTGGGGTCAGGAAACAGCCCTACGTCCTACATTTTCACAGTCCTGTACTCAAAACATCAAAAGTATAAGTAAACAAAATAAAGCTGATTAGCCATTTTCTGCGATCTGCTAATACACCACAGCATGTATTCGACACTCGCTAGCTGCAAAAAAACATATTTTAGAGTCTCGATTCTGATTGGTTCGTTTCTTTTTTTTATACGTATATCCGTCTTCTAATACGGTCTGGCATTTACGATAACAACCGAGTAGTTGTCAAGATGGTGTCGTTTTATAATTTTTATGTCCGTGAGGAATTTCGTTTCGCATACTATCATTTAGCATCGCCGAGTTCTACGTTCTGACTGGTCAGAAAGAAATGGGTTCTTTGCAACAAGATACAAGATTATTTCGTCTTATTATTGTAAAACGAAAATAAAAAAAAGGACCGGTGAAAATAGAGCCGTGCCATCTACAAGCGTTATAACCCGAAGTGAGAACGGGAACTAACCAGTTTCATAAATATTCCACAACGTGAAAGAGATCGAAACTCCAACGACTCGTTTGTTATAATGAATCAAGTCATTAATAAACAAGTTCTGGACTTGTTGGAACATTGCTGTGGTGGAATAAAAGAGCGAGAAAACACTTCAGGACCTGCTGTAATATGAAAAATGAAAAACTGTACCTCCGCCCTGACTGACTGGAGAAAACACGAAAAAGTATCGCGATACGATATGTCTTGCCGTATTGCACATCCCGGATAAACAAAAAGGCTCTGTTGGTTAGGGAAAGTTTTTTACACTGTGTGGTGAGCTAGCTAATCCATAAGTAAGCGTGTGTGTGTGTGTGTGTGTGTGTGTGTGTGTGTGTGTGTGTGTGAAAGAGAGTGTGATTGAAAGAGGCATGTGTGCGCCTTCCTACTCTCTGAGAAAATTTGCATGAACTCGTTCAGTGGTTGGGGTGTGTGTGTGTGTGTGTGTGTGTGTGTGTGTGTGTGTGTGTGTGTGTGTGTGTTTGCACGTCTGGGCACATGTGCGTGTGGGGGCCTCATTTATCTGCATGCCACTGACCCTAACACACACACACACACACACATGAGTGCAGTGTACAGCTGTGTCAATGACATACTGTCCATGTGAGACTCTTTGTGTGAGCATCGTCACAGTGATTCTGTGTGTGTGTGTGTGTGTGTGTGTGTGTGTGTGATAGATAGAGCGAGAGAAAAACAGGTCATTCCACTACTTCATTTCCTGGTGTGTCAGGGCCGAGAGCGTCATGCAAGCAACAGACGACACACACCTCGCACACAAATAAAATCCAGTCTAAACTTCCCGTCAGTCAAACACACACATTTTCCTCTGGAACCCTGTGAGTGGCAACCACGCCCAACACACTCACACACACACACCCAAGACACACACACACAAGAGTTCAATAACGCTCTATAATCCGCCTCATTGCATTCAGTCTCATTTGAAAGAGTCATGCGGTTGCAGTCGACCTGTCTCAACATACCTGCTGCTCGAGCTCACCTGAGAGCCGGACGAGGAACAGCACACCTGGGTGCTTCTACATATGCATAATAGTGTAATAACACACATATATGACTGTTATAACCCCATATCCTCATCTCTGACCCTGAACAGTACATTTCCACTGATTCATGAGAGAAGAAAGTGAGCTCTATGATATTAATAGTGTTGGTCATTTGGCAACATGTCGCTTGCCTCATCCCTCATTCTCTTCTTGCTTCTTTGCACATTTTGCTCTGGAGGCACTACATGACCTCTGTATGGTCACATGTTTACATTTTTTACCACATTTCACTGCACAATGCACCATTATATTTGCACACACACACACACACACACACACACACCATGTCATTTGCACTGAGTGGCTGCTGTTTACTCACTACCTCATACCTGCACTTTTACAACCCTATCATTTATATATAAATATAGCTTATTTGCTTTT
>NC_060896.1:2893888-2968888 GCF_014805685.1 Silurus meridionalis
CTCTGAGAACAGAAACATCAGATTCTAACTGTAATACGAATACTAACTAAACACCACACGGGTATACACACACACACACACACACACACACACACACACACACTCAGAGAGGTCAAAGTGAATCACAAGTTGCAATGTTACACCACGGACTTAAACAGCGCTGTCAAAAGTATTCGGACAACCAATTTTCCCATACGCCGCTCATGCTTCTTCTCCAAAATGTTATAGTTAGAGGCACACAATCGTATCCACATATTTGTGTTATAAACCACGTCATAACAAGGACATGTTTGTGTTATAAACCACATCAAAACAAGGACATATTTGTGTTATAAACCACGTCATAAGAAGGACATATTTGTGTTATAAACCACGTCATAAGAAGGACATATTTGTGTTATAAACCACGTCATAAGAAGGACATATTTGTGTTATAAACCACGCCATAACAAGGACATATTTGTGTTATAAACCACGTCATAAGAAGGACGTTTGTGTTATAAACCACGTCATAAGAAGGACATATTTGTGTTATAAACCACGTAATAACAAGGACATATCTGTGTTATAAACCACGTCAAAACAAGGACATATCTGTGTTATAAACCACGTCATAACAAGGACATATTTGTGTTATAAACCACGTCATAACAAGGACATATCTGTGTTATAAACCACGTCAAAACAAGGACATATTTGTGTTATAATGATGTCATAAGTAGGACACACCTGTATTATAATCGAAGCTATAGATGGGGTTATAAATGGCGTTACAGGAAGTACCGGTGTTTGGTTTGAAAGCCGTAGTCAGAGGCGTAACTCTGCACGCTGGACTCGAGCGCTTGAGGAAACACCGTATCTTTGCTTGTGTTGAATTTCTCTTGTACTTGATGTTCAGCCAATACTGAAATCACAATCACACGACTTCAGCTTGTTTCCAATTACCACAATAAAGTCAAAGCTTTCAGGTACATTGTCAAACAGAGTTACAGTCAAATCCAAAATTATTGGCACCCCGTTCTGGAAACGGGCACCAACAGAAATACGATCTCTAACTCTAAATATCTGCTAAAAACACAAAATTATTGGCACCCCATGCAATTTATATATTTAATAACACTAAGGATAAGATTGGGTATGATTCCTGTTTTGAGTTTTGAATTCATCACGTCAAAAACTTTGGACAAATGTAAAATTTTCAGGGTTTTGGAGCTAAAATATCTCTAAAAAGGGGAACCAAACGATAATATTCTTGGTCACTATAGCAGTACCTTTATCTTTGCTAACTTTTACATGTTTTTCTCATACCTGCGTGTCTTTTCTACTAGAAATGTGGTTTATACGCCCTATATAGTAAGACAAAAAAGTTGTGATTTCTTAAGGCTTTGACAATCAGTCTGCAGTTCTGCAAAATTGCAAGGGTGCCAATATTTTTTGCAAATATGCACTTTAGTTCCACGAGTTCCATTTAGATTTTGATTTACTCAGTTACCTCGGTTATTTCCATGTAGGGCAACAAGTGAACTGCAAAATTTAAAGGTTTTTAAAACTTCTTTTCCTCCTCTATCACAAGGCCAAAGGGAACGCACTCGTGCATGGATGAACGTGTCTGCGCGTGTCCTCTTCCATCAAACCCGAAACCCGGAATGACGTGTTTACATTCCCATGAGTGCACAATGAGCCCTGAACACAAAGCCGGCGTGACTCTGAGAACAGAAACATCAGATTCTAACTGTAATACGAATACTAACTAAACACCACACGGGTATACACACACACACACACACACACACACACACACACACACTCAGAGAGGTCAAAAGTGAATCACAAGTTGCAATGTTACACCACGGACTTAAACAGCGCTGTCAAAAGTATTCGGACAAGCAATTTTCCCATACGCCGTCTGCGTTTCTTCTCCAAAATGTTATAGTTAGAGGCACACAATCGTATCCACATATTTGTGTTATAAACCACGTCATAAAAGGACATATTTGTGTTATAAACCACGTAAAACAAGGACATATTTGTGTTATAAACCATGTCATAACAAGGACATATTTGTGTTATAAACCACGTCATAAGAAGGACATATTTGTGTTATAAACCACGTCATAAGAAGGACATATTTGTGTTATAAACCACGTCATAAGAAGGACATATCTGTGTTATAAACCACGTCATGACAAGGACATATTTGTGTTATAAACCACGTCATAAGAAGGACGTTTGTGTTATAAACCACGTCATAAGAAGGACATATTTGTGTTATAAACCACGTAATAACAAGGACATATCTGTGTTATAAACCACGTCAAAACAAGGACATATCTGTGTTATAAACCACGTCATAACAAGGACATATTTGTGTTATAAACCACGTCATAACAAGGACATATCTGTGTTATAAACCACGTCAAAACAAGGACATATTTGTGTTATAAACCATGTCATAACAAGGACATATGTGTTATAAACCACATCATAAGAAAGACATGTGTTATAAACAGACAATTGCTTCGGATGTCTCTGGATGTGAGGACATTATATTTTCCCTTCACGTGAACTAGCAGACCCAAACCTGTTCCAGCATGAAGCACAAATCCAGCTTCATGAAGCTCTTCTTCACACGAGTTTGAAGATATGGAAGATCTCCTGCTATAGATCTCAAACCCTATTGGCATGAATGTGAACTGCACCCCTGGGGCTCCTCACCTTCTCACTTACATCAGTACCTGACTTTACTAACACCCTTGTGGTTGAATCAAATCTTGACAAAATCTTGAGGAACATCTTCCCAGAAGAGCGCAGCTTATTGTAAAAGCAATGTGGAATGGGATGTTCAAAAATAAAATTTGTTTTTGAACATTTATTTTCATACAGTTGTGTTTTCTTATGCGTAGCATTTTAAGATTATGTAGTTATTGAGATTATATACAGTATATAAATATACGTAGTTCTTGAATTGCTCCCACGGCTAGAACACATGGAGAAGCAGACACGTTACGTTCACGTGACCTACCCACGATCGAGTGCAGAAATTTGCACAGGAGCAAATGTTTGCCTTTTTTTATGACAAACAATGACTAGAAAGGTCAGAAAGATTAGCGTGTACCAAAACGAGGTGTGTGGAGCATGCGAGGAATCTTTAGCGTGAACGCGGGGCGAAGACACGCCCATTTCTCAGATCTTTACCCAGGGCTTTTTGTGGGAATCTATCACAATGACTACAAATATCCTCGAGCGACATTTACGTAATGCACGTACGCCAGAGCCAAAGAAACGTTACGCTTGTTTAACAAATAACTGTGTACTTATGTATCCTGTCCTGAAGGATTTTTTTTTGAGGAGTGCATGTCTTACATAAATATGTATAAATTCATATATATTATATCTTGTATATACATACTATATGGGCAAAAGTTTGTGGACACCTGAAGATTGGGATGGAGGTTTCTCCCATTCCACATCCCCATTTGCAGTTTTCCACTCTTCTGGAAAGACGTTCCTCTAGATTTTATGGAGATTTGTTTTTGGAGATTCATTCAGCTATAAGGGTCTAAGTAAAAATGTTTCTACAGACAACAGTTTGTGGACACCTGAGCAATATGAGTGGGATGTCTTTCTTTTTGTGGTCATTCAGGTACAAGGACCAGGTACTGATGTAGGTGAGGTGAGGAGGCCTGGAGTGCAGTCAGTGTTTCGATTTATCCCAATAGGGTTGAGTTGTCATGGAGCTGGTTTTGTGTTTCATGCTGGAACATGGGTTTGGGTCTCCTCGATCAAGTGAAGAGAAAAATGTCATGCTACTGCGTCCAAAAACATCCTGAACAGTTGTTTGTCTCCGACTTTGTTCTAACAGTTTGGGGACAAATCACATATGGCTGAAAAATTCAGGAATATGTTTTATGTTTTGATGTCCAAGTACTGAATTGTTGCTTGTATGTGAAATGCTAAATTTAGAAGCCATGAATGATCTCTGAGTGAAGGTTGATCTTCTATAATTATCAGTGATGAACAGTAATGAGGTAAATGTAATTCGTTAGCGTATTTAAGTAGGTTTTTTTTCACGTATTTTTAATTGGGCGACTTTAATTTTAAGTTCACGTCAAACATCTTTTTTTACAGAACCTCAGTTTGTGATATCGTCTGTTTCTTTTTATTTATGGGCATATACGCAGCGAGCAACCAATCAGGGTCGAGAGCATGCTCTGTTTTGTTCTGATTGGTGCTTGGTGTATCTACTGTTTACCAACATACAGTTCAGCATCAGTTCAACATCAAGCAGAACATTTAAAGAGGAATAAATGATGAAGAAACTCCAGACTCGAACTCGACACAACACACGTTTTTTATTTATGCAGTAGTTGAAAAGTTATTAATGACTCAGTGTTTGAGTCATTAATATCATTCTATTAATAGATCAGTGTGCTGAGAGTCACATTCGAGTCTTTTCACATAAACTGAGGTGATTAAGTGAAGAGTCTTGTGATAAAAATGATGATAGGAACATTATGTTTATAATAAATCAGTACTTTGGATACTTAAGTACATTTGAAGGCAAAAACTTTTGTACTTTTACTCAAGTGAAAGTTTAAAGGGACATTTTTACTGTTACTGGAGTCACATTTTACCGAGTGGATCTACTTTAACTCAAATACATGGTGTACTACACTGATAATAGTTTCCAAACATATCTTGAAGATCTTCCTCTTTATTCATAACCAAGTCAGTAAAGCAGAAATGTCCTGATCCACACCATTACACAATTTATTAATAAAAAAAATCAAATGTGAGTTAAATGTTATTGTTGAGAAGTATTTGAGTTGAAAAGGTTAAAAACAGGCTCATGTTGGAAAAATCCATTTTTTTCTGGTTTCGTTCAAATTTCTGTCAAGTTTCCTCCTAATTCTGTCTGCTTAGAGAACGTCTGGGGATTTGACCCTCTGACCTGTTGTATACAGAGTAGCTGAATGTTTATAACCAGACACGCCAAGTGCTGGCTCAAGAAAGCTTTCTTTTGGATGCCCCAGGGCTTTCTGGGATTGCGCTAAAGAAAAGAAGGAGAAAGGGGGAGGGAAAAGGTTGTGGCCTGGAGTTATGTTTGGGGTCAAAAAAGAGAGAGGTCACCCCAAACAAAGAGCCTCGAACTATTGTGCCATTGGAAGACAGGAAGACGGAAACAATACCGTGTCCTCCCCCACTAACCCCTCTTGCACCCCCCCTCTACACATAGGAGGGGGGGGCAAATCAAAATCGGATCAAAGCTGATGCTTTTTCTCAGGGCCACCAAAGATGCCTGTGGGGAGATGGGGAAAGGTCAAGGGTTGGGCAAAACATTTGGAAAAGCCAAAGTCAGCTGCCTCCCTGACCACAGGACGCTTCTTGGTAACAAACACGAGGTTTCAGATCTACCTCCCTTCAGGAGCTTCGGCTCATTTACGTAACAGCATGACTCATTCGTGTCCTCTGCCTCGTTACTCTGAAAACAAAAGGCAAACTGATAGCATGCCTGAATCCCAGCCCTTCAGGGAGCAGCCAGCTTTTAATTAAACTCAACACAGTGTGGGGAATTACATTGTGTGTGGTGTGCTGTTATAAGAAAGTAATCAATAATCATCAAACAGAGGTGGATTAGTTTCCTATAACAGCAGGCTGTCAATCGTAATCCTTTTAGCAATTTTAATTGATTATAAATAATAATAATAAAAGACTGTTATAATGAATTACAGCAGCTATAAAAAAAAAACAGCCAGTATTTTTTCTTTCTTGAAGATTTTTAAAAAGTGTGAATTCCTTCATTTAATACAGTTTTATTTGAACAATCATAAATGAGTCATAAGTTCGTCCCTAATGAATAATCCAGCGATGACAATGGTGAGGAAAAACTCCCTGAGATGTATGAGTATGAGAAAGAAACGTGGTGAGGAACCAGAATCAAAAGGAAATGTTTATTCATTACAGTTCCACCATTGTTCAGGTTATCAGTTGTTCACTGATGGAACTGTTTGTGGAAAAACTGCAAGTCAAAAGCCATTGTAGCAAAATGTCCAAAGGATATTGTGCGATATGACTAATGATGCACTTAAATATATATCTACATTATTATTATTTTTTTTTACATTTTATCGATATCAGATGATATTTTGCTGAGTGTGTTATTGTGCTGCTACTTTAAGGACCACCGTGGACAGCTGACTCCACATTTTTTTATATTCTGTGTGGTGGTCAGTTCACAGCAGTGACACGGATAAATCTTTTCCAATGAGTTACTATTGATTTTGTCATGGTGGTGAAGTGTGGAATGGGAGACATGTTGGTTCAGAAATCTTTTTACTTTCCAGAATCTTCCCTGCTCCAATATTTTAAACCATGTGTGACTGTGAGAGTAATGGAGTCTGATCACATCTTCTCTCCTGTTCTTACACAAGTTCTTTTGTTAGAGACAAAAAAATGTCCCATTTGGACACTATTCCTCCAATCATTCAGTGTCCAATTCTTTGGTGTTTTGTGTTTTTCCTCGTTTGCTGTATCTCAAAAACCATAAGGTGTTTCCACACTTTTCACAGTTCCTGTATCTAGAATCATCCTAGAGCAAAAATAAATGTTTGAAAGAATGAGAAATGTTTTTTTTTTACAGTAAAATGTTTTTGGTTTTTTTTACAGTTGTTTCATGATGGGAAAAAAAGCTGAGCTCACATTAATGACTGGAATTGTGAAATGAAAACCTAAACAGTGCAACATGAATCAAAACCTAGACATCCTCGAAACCAAACAGGAAGATCGTAAACATTAGAGAACCTATACACTGAGCGCAAATGGAGATGGAAAACGAAACTTAATTGTGACACCTGGCTTGTGAGAAAAAAGAAAAAAAGCAAAATATTACAAAAAAAAAATGTCCATTGAACTCATCATTGAAGCGAGTGTACTAACTGAACCTAAAGCTTCTCGCGTTCATGTTATATTTCTGTATATAGATTCTCTGAACCAGTAATCTAACATCACAGCACAGTATATATTAGGGCTGTCTAAATGTTCTAAATGTACCCTAAATTAATAATTTCCAAGGTTTTAATACTCTAAACTCAACATGGAGCATGAAGACAAAATATTCTTGTAAATGTTTGAAAGTAATTCTGGTGTTTTAAATGACTTCATCAGGAATCACCAAACTGAACTTTTGCTATGTTTCCGCACGGACGGTTTTAATTGCCGGATGTGCGCGTCATGGTGGATTTCGGTGTTCTTTAAAACAGATAAGCCAATGGATATGGCTTTAAAATATAGTAATATCGACTCAGCATACAAAAACTTTGTGTGATAACAAGAAATTATGAACAATATATATATTGATATATATGAGCTGTCAAAATTACACAGAAAGATTGGTCTGACTATGTGTGCTTGGGCGCCTTCAAAACTATGGCTTGTGTCCATGGCAACGCAACCCTATACCTAGCAGCTACAATATCGTAGCATAAGCCTATGCGTCTGGAAATGTTACCTTATGAATGCGTAATTGATGTTCGCTTAAAACCCCTACCACCGTTACAAATACACATTTGTGTTCAGCGTATGGAAATCTTGCTGTTTCACCAATAATTGTTGGCCAGGACTTTTAATGTATTTTATTCTAGGTAAAATATTTGACTTTATTATATTTAATTCTTTTCATAAACATACTATATATTTATATACTTGAACTACAAGAAAAAAACCTGTTCCAGCAGGACAATGCACAAAGCCAGGCTCCATGAAGATCTGCTTTACATAGGATGGAAGATGTGAAAGATCTCCTGCTACAGAGCTCTGACCCTCAACCCTACTGAGATGAATGTGAATGCTGACCTCACTCCAGGCCTCCTCACCTTCTCACCTACATCAGTACCTGACTTTACTAACACCCTCGTGTCTGAACGAGCACAAATCTCCACAACATTTTCCCAGAAGAAGTTGTGCCCATGGTCGTGTGTCCAAACACTTTTGACATTACACTGTATGTACTAAATCCCAGACTCATGCAGCGTGAAAACAGACTTGAGACTAAGAAAGAAAACACTGTAACATGCTCAAGCACGAAGCAGTGAGCACGAACGTGATCCGACCTGTCCTGAGAGAGAGAGAGAGAGAGCGAGAGAGAGAGATAGAGAGATAGAGAAAGAGAGAAAGAAAGAGAACTGGAATTTTAATGACCTGACACAAAGCCACCCAGCAGGTTGCAGTCTCCAAAATGCCACACATGCTTCGGATACAGGCGCAAGAGCAACAACAAAAACCCCACTGACCTGAACCTGGAGTGAAATAACAAAAAAAAGCAGAACGAAACACTAAACCGTAGATTTCGGATTTCCGTCCCGGAACGCTGAGTACCTCTGCCGTTCCTGTAACATTAATCTGGAGGAATAATCACTTGAACTTCTGACGACTTCAGGAAGCAGATTCATCATGTTCCTCGTTACGAGCATCTGTTACCACCGCCAATTTAACATTAAACCACCTGACGTTGTAGCTTACAATAGAGCAGCTACAATCACACTGGAAAAAAGTGTTGTCGCTACGGTAACGACTGTTGAGTAAAGAAAATACTGCCACTGGAGATTTCTTCTATAAAATTGATTAAAACTTCACCATGACATATGACTTTTACATGTGCATGTCACTGTTAGGAAGGAGCTGTTACCATAGAAACTGTTGTAAATTGAGCCAACCCTCTGACCGTATGTGTGTGTGTTTGGTCATGGAAGCTCACGCTTTCGATTCATGGTGTAAGGATGTGCGTGTGTTTCTGTGTGTGTGTGTGTGTGTTACTTTCCTTTCTGCATGGCAGAGCTTCCTCTCAGGATGACTGGCCTCTTTCCTTTTCTCAGCATGGCAAAGTGGAAACAGGGGGAGGCCCTCGCTTTCCATTCCCCCTGCAACACACTGAGCTTCAGAGTGACACGCTCGAGGATTTCGCTTCACTCACCACTCAGGAATGACACTTACGTCACACGGGTTGAGTGTGAAAGACACGCAAACACACACATACATACACACACGCGCACATACACACACGCGCACATACACACACATGCACTTTGCTCCTCTGGCGTGTTTTCATCTTTAACAGCAGTGTGAGCCGTAAACACCCTCACTATAACTTTACTTAATGAGGACTTTCATACACCTGTTTACCCTTTATATAGCTGTCTCACCTCCTCCAGCTGTCTCACCTCCTCCAGCTGTCTCAAATCCTCCCCTCCTCCAGCTGTCTCATCTCCTCCCCTCCTGCATCTGTCTCACTTCCTACAGCTGTCTCACCTCCTCCAGCTGTCTCACCTCCTCACCTCCTCCAGCTGTCTCCCCTCCTCCCCTCCTACATCTGTCTCACCTCCTCCAGCTGTCTCACCTCCTCCAGCTGTCTCACCTCCTCACCTCCTCCAGCTGTCTCACCTCCTTACCTCCTCCAGCTGTCTCCCCTCCTCCCCTCCTCCAGCTGTCTCAATTCCTACAGCTGTCTCACCTCCTCCAGCTGTCTCACCTCCTCTCCTCCTCCAGATGTCTCACCTCCTACAGCTGTCCCACCTCCTACAGCTGTCTCCTCTCCTCCCCTCCTACAGTTGTCCCACCTCTTACAGCCATCTCACCTCTGTCAGCTCTCACCTCCTCCAGCTGTGCCACCTCCTACCCTCCTACAACTGTCCCACCTCCTCCAGCTGTCCCACCTCCTACCCCCTACAGCTGTCTCACCTCATATAGCTGTCTCACCTCCTACAGCTGTCTCACCTCCTCCCCTCCTACAGATGTCTTACCCCCTACAGCTGTCTCACCTCTATCAGCTGTCTTACTTACAGATGTCTCACCTCTTACAGCTGTTTCACCCCTGTCAGCTTCCACCTCTCTTACCTTTCTTAACTGTCTCATCTATTGCAACTGTCTCACCTCTTTTAACTGTCTCACCTCTATCACTGTTCTTACCTGTTTCACCCCTCTCACCTGTTTTACCTCTTTCAGCTGTCTCACCTCTATTACCTGTTTTACCTGTCTCACTCTTCTCACCCATGTCACCTCTTTCACTTTACTCAGTTGTCTCACCAGTTTCAACTCAATATACATCTTACCTGTCTCACCTCTCTTAACTGTCTCATCTCTCTCTCCTGTCTCACCTCTATCAGCATCTGATGTGTTTCAGCCATCTCTCTCCTGCTCATTCTTTCCTGGTGTTTTCCACAGACTCCCCTGTGGTCTGCAGTGAAGTCGGATGACAGCTGTCTGTGGTGCATCGCCATCTGCACCCACACACACACACACACACACACACACACACACACACACACACACACACCTGTACACAAATGATAAAACACAAAAGTACAGAAAGGCACAGACAAGGATAGATAGATAGATAGATAGATAGATAGATAGATAGATAGATAGATAGATAGATAGATAGATAGATAGATAGATAGATAGATAGATAGATAGATATGCAGGCAGACAGACAACAGACAGACAGACAGACAGACAGACAGACAGACAGACAGACAGACAGACAGAGTAAGCTTTCTCTCTGAGCGTTATGGAAACACTCTGAGGGAACAGAAGTCCGACAGGAAGCAGGATGGTTTATTGGGATGACTTTCATTCCCATGCTGAAGCAACTACAGATTCTTATGATAAACTGTTGTTGCGTTGCCATAGCAACCACCTGTGGGTGCTTCCTGCAGATGAGCGGTCCGTGTGTACTCAGCTCATCCATCAGCCGTATGGAATGCCCCTCTTCTCCCTGTTTACGGCTCACTGTAATCTTTCACACAGCATTCAGAGAGATAACATTCCAGCTTCACAGATCATCCTTCACCTGCAACACAAAGGGCAAAGGTTACTGTGGAAAACTGCAGTCAGCACTGGCTTCATCTTTAGGGACAAATGTACAATTATAAGTAATACATTTATACATTCTTTTATCACTGTAATGCTGCTTTAAGAGGATGTACACTTTTAAATGCACTGTACAAAAACCCGGAATGAATTGAATTAATCAGACTTCATGTAGTATAAAATACACAGTGAATGATTCAAGATCAATACACAGGACAGACAGACAGACAGACAGACAGACAGACAGACAGACAGACAGACAGGCAGGCAGGCAGACGGACAGACAGACAGACAGATGGACATAAAGCCAACCAGCCAGATAGACAAGAAACAGCATGACAAGAAACTGACTGACAGGAGAAGGAGATTAAAAAAATTGAATAGATCAATCGACATACAGACAGATAGATAGATAGATAGATAGATAGATAGATAGATAGACAGACAGACAGACAGACAGACAGACAGACAGACAGACAGACAGGGAAAACAAACATCGGAAACACTACACATGCACACACACGAACACACACACACACACACTACCTTATGTTTCACACGTACACACTTTCACTCGTATTCTATGGTGAACTCTGTTTTCAGATTTATAGCACTTTATGCATGAAGGAATCCCACATCATGTCGCATGCGATTAGTCTCCCCACCCCCTCTCTCACACACACACACACACACACACACACACACACACACACACACACACACACAAATTCAACAGCACAAACAAGTCTGCCATCTACTGGTTACATACGGTAGTAATAAACTGTTCGCATGGCCACATAAGAATAATAGCATTAATAACTGATTAGCGGTGTGTGTGTGTGTGTGTGTGTGTGTGTGTGTGTGTGTGTGTGTGTGTGTGTGTGTGTGTGTTTCAGGCAATAAAACCTCAGAACCACAGAAGAGTAAATACAGCCTGCTTCATTATTCCAGGACATCAGTGATCTAAAAGCTCTGTGGAAGTCAGGGTGTGTATATACAGAAAGCACAAGCACGGCCAAGTAGCAATGAAGAGAAATATGCACACTGGAATGCAATTAGCTGGCTTGTGTGATGCTGCACGTGTGAGTACATGTATGTGCAGCTACACCGTAACACCACTCCTCCTTCATCCAGCTTCCTGTCCTCTTACTCCCCCGACTCAACAGCAAGGCCTTCTCTATTCGTCTAAAATCTATTCATTCAATTTAATGGACATTGGAAATTGTCTCAAAGCATAAGAGAATAAAATAAGACAATATTATATAAAAGAATATTGTCTATGTTAGTTTCTTATAAATGTGTATCCCTGATTAACAAAGCCGGTGGTGACTGTGGCAAGGAAAAACTCCCTGAGATGTTATGAGGAAGAAACCTTGAGAGGAACCACATTTAAAAGGGAACCCATCCTGATCTGGGTGGCACCGAGTATCCATTTATTGTAATTACATTGTTGTGTGTGGTATAAGGTGCGTAAATGCAAATCTATTTATGCAAACTGTCCTGAGCCACTGTAGTTAACTGTTGATATGAATTAATTAATTAATTAATCAGAATCACTGACTTATATTTTAATATATTTTCATCCATGAATATGTATTTATGAATATCTATTTATTTCATAGCTTTTCTGTCAGGTGCACTGCTGCAAGGAGTGTGTGTACACGTTAAAATTACAGCTGTCACATCGCGTGTTGCCAAAATCTGCCTTCAGAATCAGCAGTGCGGACGAACGAGAATAAATCTGTTACTTTAAACAAACAGATTGCGAGTCCCTCGGGCCGTCTAGCAGGCTTTCAATCAGGTCTACATTTTCACATCCTTTAGTTGAACAGTGCTAGTCAGAGCTCGCAACCCAAATCTGTAGCAAACTGCACAAGCTCACATGTATTGTTATGGATCTGATGACTGTTTTTCATTCCACAACGGCTGACAGAGAAGAAGAAATCGATTTGGTCACAGATACACTTACGAGCACATTCACTAGATGGACATCGTGAGGAAAATAGTTTGGCCAAAATAGTTCAAGACTAAGTTCTAGTTATACTTATGTGGGTTTTGCCTGCACATTTCAAATTTCAATTTCAATTTCAAATCCCCAGAAAAACTATAAAAATGCAGGGGAAACCCACGGTGACGCGATGAGGTGAATATCAATGCTTCTGCTAGAAATGATGTACGTGGGAGGTGCAGTTGCGGCTACAGTGAAAGGAGACTTTTTACTGTATGAGATTCCTGTGTGTAATGCAGCGTTTCGATACCCGTGACGTCAAAAACCTATGCATACTGTGAAAAGTATGGAAACACCTAGCTTTTGGTTTTTGAGAAACACATGCATGTTGGTTTCTATACAACAAACTAGCTAATGCAATGATTTACTTGACCAAACAAATATATAAACGTTCCACATTATTATCATTGAAAAACCCTGATGATGATTTGTTGAGGTATATGATACGTTTGTTGTGTAAAAAGCTCCTCAGGTGCTGAATGAATATCTGCTTTACATGGGTTGGAGTGGAAGATCTCCTGCTCATACCCATGTAAAGCTCTAACCTCAACCCTGTTGGGGTGAACGTGAATGCTGACTGCAGCCCAGGCCTCCTCACCTCACCTACATCAGTAGCTGCCTTTACTAGGCTGAATGAAATCTCACACAAATCTCTACAGAATCTAGTGGAACATCTTCCCAGTAGAGTGGAGAGTATAATAACAGTAAATTGGGATTAAATGTCGAATGTTCAGAAAGCACAAGCCAATCAGGTGTCCCACAAACGTTCAACCATATAGAGTGTAATTTAGTTTATACCACAGTCTGGATTGTGATTGGCTGGAAGTGTAGGTGTGAATTCAGAAAATTGAACATACTGCTAGTTTGTGTTCATGGAGAAATCTTTGTGTGGTGAAACTATATGGTGAATATGATGATTCTGACAACGTGGTGGAGGTACAAGATGAATTTGACGAACTGGACAAGGTTGCATTATAAGCACTCTATCCAGAGCGGCTTTGTTCAGCACCGGACCTCTTCACTGACCTCTGTCTTTCCACAGCCTGCATGTTATCAAGTCCTCACACATACACAAACACAAACACAACCCCTATTGAAACAATGGGACTCGTTGGCGTAGGCCAGTGTTTTCTAATCATCACCACGGAGTCCCCTTACAGCACACGGCTGTGTTTACCCTGCTCTAACACTCCGACTCATCCGCTCATCAACAGGTCCTTCATGAGGCTCAAATATACACTAGGGTATGTGTGTGTGTGTGTGTGTGTGTGTGTGTGTGTGTGTGTGTGTGTGTGTGTGTGTGAGATGCTTCATCCTATTATGGAAACATCAAGTACACACACACTTTTGTTGTTGACACACGCACCATTCGCACCACTCAATTTACCACTGTGTGTGTGTGTATGTGAGTAAGTGTGTCAATGTGTGAGACACAGTGCAAAACAAAAACAACCAGACCAAAAGTCATACTCCAGATTAAAACTTGCTTTTACACTGTAACCATAGTAACACACACAATAGTCATTTCAAACATTCACAGGAAATGTTCTCTGGTAAACAACATTATAGCCCATTTTTTGTAATCTACTTGCACTTTCCTTGGTTTTGTTTAGCATTTTGTGTTGTTGTGTTGTCATGTTCCTATCATCTCCAGTGTTTCACTCCATCCCTCATCGAGAACCCTCCCCAGAGCTCATACAGTAACGCTGGCCTTGGGGATTCCCCTGAGAGAAATAGACGGGGGTTAAATCAACAGCGCTGCATTAAATATAATGAAACTCCATGGTCGCTACATGCCCACTGCCTCCGCAGGCTTCTATGAGAGCACTGTGTGTGTAACATCACCAGCAGCTACGATCTCGATCTCGTTCGTCGCATAGGGGCCGTACAAAAGCGCTGATAAAGCATGCACAGGCTCAGAACGCTTCTGGTACAACGAGAAACTGGAACCAAAATATTGGTTCCCACACGGCACATGGTCACATTTTTGTTAAAAATATCAATAAAAGGAAGCGAAATTTAACGCTTCAACGCAACACGTTTATTCTCCACGTCCTTTCTTGACTCAGATATAAAACAAATTCCACCAAAAAATAGCTTTTATTCACTATACATTTGTTTTACTGATGCGCCAAATCCGCCATGATGCGCACATCCGGCGATTAAAACTGTCCGCGTGGAAACATAGCAAAAGTTCCGTTTGGTGTCCTGAAGATTTGCGTAACTACTTTAAAACATTTACAATAATTTTTTGTCTTCATGCTTCATGCTGTTTAAATAATAATTAACATACATTTGCATAAAGCATCAATATTTGTTCATGCGCATGTTATTTAGAATACTAAAAAGTATTAATTTTAAGGTACATTTAAAACAGATAAAATGTGCGATTACATTGTGATTAATCACGAGTTAACTCATGACAATCGTGTGATTAATCAATAAAATATTTATTCACGATTAATAAATATTTTAATTGATTGACAGCAATAAATTTACATTAACGCATAATAATTAGATAATATAATACAATAATATATATTAGGACTCAATTGATATTTATTAATTATTAATCGCACGATTTAATGATCACGAGTTAATCGCAACTTAATCACATTTATTTATTTGACCATTTTATATATTTTTTCAAGTCCATATGTAGTTTTTTTTCTATTTGAGTGACTTCATATTATTCCGATTTCTCCACACGGATCCACTTTCCATCCTTTTCCGATGCACGTTTCAAGATCTACTTTCAGTCCCGTTGCTCGTCGTGTTTTATTTCCTTCTAAGTTTCCAGCCGGGTTGTTTTTCAGTGTTTCAAGTGGTGACACCGAGCTTATCTTTCCACCTCCCGCGCTCCTCACGCACACACAGCCGACTCCATGGCAAAAACTCGGTGACCTTTTAGAGGAAAACAGCCGAATAAGACTTCCTCCGCTGCCAGAATGTCAACCAACATCTTGTGATTTCGTTTTTTTGCACTTTCGTTTTTAGTTGTTTTCGTGGGCGCTTTTGGCAGGCTGTGATGACCTTCACATCTGTAAGCGAAGTGTGTTGGATTGTGAAGAACGAGTGGGTCCTTTTCGAGAACTGGGACTCCTGATTTTTCCAGTCAGATGTGTTTTTTCCCCAAACTTAAAGGCACACAATTGGATGCTGTAGCATTAACCTTTCCTTTCACTTGGGAGAACTAGGAGACCTAAACCTGTTCCAGCATGACACTAAGTGCACAAATCCAGCTCCATGAAAATCAAAATGAGTTAAGGAAGATCTTCTTAACCCATTTTGAACGCCAACTGCACCCCAGGCCTCCTCAACTCATCTTCATCAGTACCTGAATTTACTAACAGCCTTGTGGCTGAATGAGCACCAATCTCCTAAGAAATGGGCACAGATGTGAGGAAGAATTTTTCTTCTTGACAATGCTGGTTGTTAAAGTGAATTTTAGTTCATTAGATGAAATATACACGTATTTATTTGCAAGTACGCTTAGCTAAATCGCTCGACTTTATTGAATGGAATTGAATTAGTTAACCGATTGGAGCGACGATAATGAACACTGCTGTTCTTGCTCTCATGTCCCCTTTGGCTACACAGAGTCCATAAACACATCACACATCATCCGCAGGAGAGCGGAAGAGCTGAAAAGTCTCAGTCAGAACATTTCTTCTGGCGACTTGTGGACATTTTTTTGCTTTTATGCGCTAATCCCGTCGTCAGGACATTCTGTTAGTTTTCAAAAATCACATCTTTTTTTTTTTTCGCAGGAACAGAACGCTTTCTACCTGTTTTTATTCCTGCGTGCTAGAACAGTCTCTTCTTCTGTGCTGTTTGACCCTGGTCACAATGTTCTCCAGTTGCCTCGACTCGATCTGCATAAAAATGTCAACTTCTGGCGCAATTTCTCTCAGGCCTGCCGAGAGACCGCGCGTCATTTAATCATATTTAATATCCGTAAATTACTTTTAATTCACGAAGACATTTTCACTCGCAGCCACAGCAAATCTCTCCTACGCATGTCATGTGGAGCCTTTTGAGAAGAGCCTTTAGAGACCCAACTAAACTGATGTAATAGTAGCTGAGGAGACCCAAGAGCTTCCGAACACTCACGCCAATGCATGGCTTTTTGGCAGAACCATAATTCCAGGTGCTTTACCTAAACCTGAACTCCACTTTCAGCTCTTCTGCTAGATTCAAGCCTCATAGGGCTTCGTACACGGCATTTTATGAAGACCAGTTTACTGTCTTAATGATATTTCAGTTACAGATTAAGCAAGAAGCTCAAGTTGGTTTAGTGGCATGACCAAGCAGCAACAGTCAGGTGCTTGGGCGAGATCCATTAACCTCAACTTCTTCATGTTGGATAAAAGCATCAGTTGATTACGCAAAATAAAGTCAATGAAACGAGTTTTACATGTTTAAAGTTTTACATGACTTTTTTTTCCCCTCCCCTCGTACTGTTTGTGTAACCTGCTGCTGCTGTAATGCAATCATTTCCCTCACGGGATCATTAAAGTATATTAAAGTCTAAATCTAAGTCTATTACAAGTTTAGTCAGAAAATAGTGTTGTAGCATCATCTGTCCATTTGTGTGTGACAGTCTGTGCCCACTGTAGCCTCGGAACCTGCTGTGGTCTTCTACCTGTACCTCAAACCGTACCGTGTATAAAGTGATTATTTGACTTATCATAACCTTCCTGTCAGGTCAAACCAGTCTGGCAATTCTCCTCTAATTTCTGTTATTAAGAAGGAGTTTCTGTCCGACTGCTGCTACTGTACGTCTGCAATAAGTGACTCAGTAGAACCAGATGTTCTTTTCCTGGTCTGTGTGCAGGAAGTTACAGCTCTACCTCTGCCATGTTAATCTGTATTCTATGTGACTCTCAGAACATGCCTTCCATAGTGTTATTATACGTCATATTCATGTAGCATAGAAAATAATCGCTCACTAATTATTGGTCACTTTCTAAATAATAAAAGTATAGCGCATCTACTGATAATTATTTATATAAATAAATATATGCAAATATCTTAAAAACTATGCATCATAATACAAATGCCGACTTGTATTTGATTTACACTTGTTTTTAATCGATGCATCACATAGTTACATGCCGATGCACCGAAGTATCGCTGAATCTTACCATCTCTACTATACAATATATATACTTTGGTTATAAACTGATTCAGAAGTGAACACCAGGTTTGGGGACATTGCTCTTATGAACGTTAGCTTTTTCTCCTTGTCCTGATTATTGACGGATCAGTTCTCAGCTCTGGATTTTCTCTCAGAAAGACGAAGTCACGCTGTGGCGTTAAAAGCCACAAGGAACTGGAGAGAGACCAAATAACAACCTGCCTTTACGCTGCCTCAGCAGGCCTTCTGGCCATTGAAACATCATCATCTTTCCTGCAATTAAGCTAATAGAAAGTCTGAGCATGCCGGATGATGGCTGTTTTGATTCCTGCACAGGTGTGGAGGTTAAAAAAGCAGCGTGGAAATAAGGTGCGGTAGATTTATGCATTCTTGGGTTCTTCCCTCAGGCCAGGCGTGCAGGGACAGCAGAGACGGTTCTCCTCCGCTAATGCTGTGCGTGTCCACCGAAATAGCGTGGGCATTAAATCACAAGGTGACGCCATGTCAGGATAACAGTAATTAAAAGACTTGCACATGGCCGTTTTTCAAACTTGACCTGACAGTTGATGCCAGGTTATAAGCAAACAGGACACCGGTGGCTTCCACAGATAAACTGTACTCGAGGAAAATATGCCTCTCAGCAACTTTCTATCTGTACATTTATGGACGTGTTGCTTTGTTTTCACCTTGTGCTTGTACATGGCATGTGTACTTCATCCACCACTGGTTGTAGACAAAGTAAGCAAATCATTTTGTTGAGTTAAAGTAGATCCACTCAGTAAAATGTGACTCCAGTAAAAATGTCCCTTTAAACTTTCACTTGAATAGAAGTACCAAAGTTTTTGCCTTCAAATGTACTTAAGTATCTTTCCCTCAGCACACTGATCTAATAATAGATCATATTAATGAGTCAAACACTGATTTCTATTACAATGATCATGAGCCCAAAGCGTTCTTTTCAACTGCTTCAAAAAGATCACGCAATTAGTGTGTGCATTAGTTCGCGTCTGGAGTTTTTTCATCATTTATTCCTCTCTAAATGTTCTGCTTGATGTTGAACTGATGCTGAACTGTATGTTGGTGATCAGTAGATACACCAAACGCCAATCACAACAAAACGGTGTTTGACCAGTTACGTTTTTATCCTCATAAATAAAAAGGCACGATTGATTTCGCAAAATGTAGTTGAGTAAAAAGTATGAAATTTGACTTTGAAATGTAGAAGAAAGTTAAAGTAAAAGTCTCCCCGAATGGCAATACTTCAGTAAAGTACGGATACATGAAAAAGCTACTTAAGTACAGAAACCAATTATATTTACTTTGTTACTGTCCACCACTGCCTACAATGCTAATGCTAATCCCACCAATGCCTTCACATTCATTCAGATCGCTAATTAGCCAAACTAAATCTTTGCTGAAATTCTTTCGCATTGCATTCTGGGCCATTCAGTTTTTTTTTTAAGTCTTCCACTCTCGACTACTCCTTCTTTTTCTTTAATCATCTTCAAAACACAAGTTATGGAATACATAATCCCATCTGTTTTAAGAGTGTGTGTAAATATTCTAAGCTTTTAGTCCCTGGGTCTTCTGTCCACTCAAGGCCTGTTCCACTTTCCAGATGTTTCCTACTGTAACAGTACCTCTGGGTTGGGTTCAATTCAATATTAGCACTATTTCAACCCTGGTGTAATTTGATTACAAAAAGAGAAAAATGAAAATAAATTAGCTCTTTGGGTCCAAAACAACCTTGCAGCTGTTAAACACGTAAAATAGGTCTTGGGTGCCCCCTTGTGGTGCTAATGAATACTGTAACCATCATGGAAGAAAAGGAAGAAAATGTTAGAAAGAAAATGTGCAAAAGATAAAGATGTATGCAGCTCTATCACTCATCTCGCTATGAGGAGAGAAAAAGAGAGCAACACTATTTATTTTAACTGCATAACATTATAATTTATAATATGTAGTTTATCATAATGTGTGTAGCAACAAAACAATTACAGCCAAACAAGTCCGATTGGATTGTAGTTAAACAGAACTATTGATTCTGGTTACCTGTAATTGAAGTGATGTCAGAAATGTTTTTTGTGATTATACTGAATTGGTCCTACTAAGTTCACTAAACATAATCTCCACTGCAGCTTAAATGCTCATTTAAAAGATGTGCATTATAATTATATAGATGTTGTATGTATCTTATGGCTACAATTCGCCAAGAAGTTTTTTGGTTCTCGGTTCTAAGAGAAATTGTGCACAATGACGTGAATTAAATTGTGCAATAAATGCATTTAGGTTGATATTTATAGATGTATAAAGCTCTCAGATATGGACTGCTCTGAGAACATGTTTTACTCATCCAGTGACTGTAGCTGAAACAGAGACGAGCTTTTCAAAGCTGAAACTAATCAGTGTGGGAGACGTTGGGTCGTGGCGTGGTTCACCCCGGGGGCGTCATACAAGCTAAAACCGCTATCGCCGTTTGGTGTATCTACTTATCACCACCATACGGTTCAGCGTCAGTTTAACATCAAGCAGAACATTCAGAGAGGAATAAATGAAGTAGTTGAAAAGGTTTTGGGTTCATGATAATTTTACATTTACATTTGCTACATTTAGCAGACACCTGTGTCCAGAGCGACATACGAAAGTGCTTTGAGTCTCTAGAAATGAATAAATCTACACTGGTACGCAAAATTACAAACTTAATATAAATATAACTCTTAAATTCTACAAACAAACTTGAAAAGTGCTAATTTAAGTGTTTCATGAAGAAGTAGGTCTTCAACCATCGCTTAAATTAATATCATTAAGTCATTAATATCAATCTTTTAATAGATCAGTGTGCTGAGAGTCACACTTGAGTCTTTTCACATCATCTGAGTGGATTAAGTGAAGAGTCTTGTGATAAAAATGATCATAGGAACATTATAGTTATAATAAATCATAGTGATTTAGATACTTAAGTACATTTGAAGGCAAACCCTTTAACTTTTTGTTTAAAGTCAAAATATACACTGGATATTTAACTCGAGTGTATGGTTTGTGTACTTCATCCACCATTTATTCATACCAAATGTTTCAGTATACAATAAAAACAAACGCACAAACAAACATGGCGCCCCCCATGCCGAACCAACTTCCGCTTCCGGTGTGTCGCCGACGCGCTTCCGTGTTTGCGCTGACGCGGCGTTAGAGCGACTCCCGTATCAGCGAGCGACTACGTGTCAGTCCTCCTTCTTCAATCCTCCTTCACCTCCACATCTCAGGTCCACGGAGCAGCCCGAGCAGAAGTAATGGCACCTAAAAGCGGTAATAAGCAGCAGTCTGAGGAGGATTTACTCCTGCAGGACTTCAGCAGGAACCTCTCCGCCAAGTCCACCGCGCTCTTCTACGGGAACGCGCTCATCGTGTCCGCCATTCCCATCTGTAAGTCTGGAGCTCTGTCTCCCTCTGTTTCCCTTCTGTCTCCTTCTGTCTCATTTATTTATCTTTTATTTTTAATATTATATTAAAGAAACATTGGGTATTAGTACTGTGCATTGATTAGTTCCTGATAATATATGGTGTACACAATATAGGAAGCATAATAATAATAATAATAATAATAATAATAATAATAATAATAATAATAAAAACAATAATAATAATTAACCTAGAATTACAAGAATATGACCAAATTTGCAATTTAATAAAAAAAAAAAAACTTTACAACCTTATTGTTTGCTATTTGGGGCTACAGTCTTTCTCTAAATGTATAATTTATCACTTGAAATAGAACCATATCATCCCCTTTTTTATATAAATATATATATAGTCTTTTATTAGGTGTAAATATGTGTAAAAGTGGTGAAGTATTAACCCAAGAGCAGAGCTGTTCCTGTAAAGATGATCATCGCAGAGATATACTACTGTATACAGCAACCCAAATCAACTCAATGCAGGATGTGTGTTTTTCCGTCTTCAGGTCCTCATAATTCACTCAACCAACACGTGTGTGTGTAAAAGTGAAATGTTAACCTATGCATGAGGACCAGGTTTTTTTTCCTGAGGAGATGTGAAGTCTGATCGTTGCAGAAATACACAGCACCATATGCATGATGTAATGAGAGGGATTCACTAATTTATTAGGTCCTTATAACGTACTTAAAAATCACGTTTGTGTGTGTCGAAGTGCTGAAATGTAAACTGAAGCCCGTGCATTCAGACCGGATTTGTTCCTGATGTTCTGATATATATTGCGACCAAACTCAACACAAAACAGGATATAATTAAGGTCCTTATAACACACTTAAAAATCATTATCGTGTGTAAGTAGAATCTCAGACTGAAGCATTTGTTCCTGCTTCGTTCATGAGAGTATGAAGTGTAAATATTACGGAAATATACTGTATACTGCTACCAAATACAATACACGACGTTCTTATGTGTGTTTAAAATCGTTTCTTCTCTCTTCAAAGGGCTTTTCTGGAGGATCTGGCACATGGACCTGGTGCAGTCGGCGGTCCTGTACGCAGTCATGACTCTGGTCAGCACGTACCTGGTGGCCTTCGCTTACAAGAACGTTAAATTCGTCCTCAAGCACAAGTAAGAACCTTCTGAGGGTGTTCACGATAGAAAGCACAGGTTTTGACTGCACTGAAACTGCGCTGTGAAGTGGTGTTTGAGATGCTGGGTTAAAGTGTGTGTGTGTGTGTGTGTGTGTGTGTGTCACCTATTTCAGGGTCGCTCAGAAACGCGAAGACGCCGTTTCCAAGGAAGTGACTCGCAAATTGTCCGAAGCAGACAGCCGCAAGATGTCCCGCAAAGAGAAGGACGAGAGGTAAAGCGATCACCTCCTTGCGGTTTTAGGATGAGATTGAACAGAAGCGTAAATTCTGGCACCCTGGTCGGTTTGAGGGAATCACTCAGGGGTGGGTCACGTGAGGTTCCCTTGTGGAGTAGATCATTGCATCAGTATGCTCTGTTTGCATTTCTGGACAGATTCAGTTGTAGCTTGTGCTATTTTTTATGCTACTCCTATAGAGAAGCAATTGACCATTATGTAGATAAATGACATTATTTTTTCTTCGTTTCCTTCTGCTGGGAAAAATTTCTATTATTGTCCAATCTAGTTTGTATCTATATGATATTTTCCAAACTTTTACCACAGACTTGGAGGCGCACAGTTTATAGTGTGTCATTGGATGCTGTAGCATGGATTTTTTTCTCCTCTTCTTGAAATAGGAGATCCAAACCTGTTAGCAAACAATGTAGATGTGCTTTATGTGGGTTGAAGTGGAAAATATCCACCCTATTGATCACCCCAGGCTTTCTCACCTTCATCACTACCTGACTTTAATACTAGCTGAATGAGCACGAGCACACTCCAAAATCTAGTGGAACATCTTCCCAGAGGAGTGGAGGTTAATTATAAGAGCAAACAGGGAATAAATGTGAACTGGATGTTAAAAAAAAAAACAATCTTATGGTCAGGTGTGCACAAACCTACAGACATTATGCATCTTGTATATTGCTTTGTGTCTTAATTTATTAAAGAATAAATGGTAGCATTCGAATATAGAATTTTTGAAGCAGTTTCAGACAAACTCGAATTATAAAAATAGAAGAACGTTTTCTTTCTGACCACCAGGTGTCAGTAGTGTGCATCGTGTTGCAAGACTTTTGAGTAATAAAAGCTTTTTTCTGCAGAAACAGGCCTGATTGTCAGTAAATAAAATGTAAACAATTTAAAAGATAAATACATATAAAAAAGTTTTAAAACGCAAATTTTCTCTTTTTCACTTAAAATTGATTTATTTACTTATTTGTTGTTGATGGCAGGATTCTGTGGAAGAAGAACGAGGTGGCGGATTACGAGGCCACGACTTTTTCCATCTTCTACAACAACTCTCTTTTCCTCGTGCTGGTTATCATCGCCTCCTTCTTCCTCCTGAAGAACTTCAACCCAACAGTGTAAGTGTCTTCATTTCCACCCGAATCCTTTCCGTGTTTTCTCTACAGACCTGTTTGCATATATTTGTCTCTTTCTCCAGTCTGGACAGCCTTTCGCTAAAGTTCTGTTAAAAAAACTGCACGCTAGATTATTTCTTTCCTTTTCTTATATCATCTATTCCAGGGGTCCCCAAACTTTTTTTTTTTTTTGTGAGGACCCCATAATTTTCCTTTTTTTGAGGTGGGCTATGATTTATTAGATTTATTTATTATGCCTTCTAATGTAAGATGGGTTTATTATTTTGTTCTGCATCATGCAGACAATTATTAAGCATTACGTTTCAAGAAATATCGCCTATTAAAAGAGCTTTAGTTTTTAAAATGGTTACAGGATAACAAAACACAATATAGTACTAAAGTTTATTGCAAAAATAAAATAAAAAAACAGTACTGAATCATGAAAATGTGCTAAAGGGAATATTTTTTCATTAATGGATATCATTTTAAATTGCAAATAATAAATTGCAAATAATAAATACAATAGAGCGCTCTCCGTGCAGCGCGCAGTCTCGCGTGTAAAAACCAGCAGCACGCGCCGTCAGTGATTAGCCTCTAGAGGCCGCTCTCGTAATGACGACAGATCGCGATCTCTGTTAATAACTGCGGGGGAATTTTAGTTTGAAAGCCAAACTTTTTTATCAATACAGATATGAGTGAAACATATATTTTAATAACTTTTTCAAGTTGTGATAATTCGAATAATTAAAACCCACTGCTGATGATTTGCATTCCTACAGGAACTACATTCTGTCCATCAGTGCCTCGTCTGGTCTCATCGCTCTGCTGTCCACCGGCTCCAAGTGAACGAGAGAGAGAGGTCATGAAATCTAAACCATTAAGGAAGAAGAGGAATGAACAAATGAATGACTGGTTCTGGGCAAATGTGTGTGTGAGTGTGTGATGAACAGGGTGTAAGCTGGAGATTTCATTTCATCAGTGGACTTTCATGAAATTCATGATCCGTGTGGCGCCGAGGGGTCGTTTCTGACTCGTTCACTTTTTATACCAATAAATGACCTTTAAACCCTGATTAATACCTAGTCTTTCTTTCTCCATCTCTCTCATGTCTCGCTCTCTCTTTCTCACAACATACAACAACAAAAACAGAAATTGAACGAGATAAAGTGAAAATGAAATAAATGTTTCTAAAATTGCTGTCTAGTCTGTAATCCTGCTCCATATATACACTCATATGTGTGGGTGATTCTGGTGGTAGATTGGGGTTAGGGTGGATGAGTGAGTATGTTGGTAGAACAGGGTTAGTGTGGATGAGTGGTTATAGTGGTAGATTGGGGTTAGGGTCTGTGGGTGATTATGGTGGTGGAATGGGGTTATGGTGGTATGTGGGGGTTAGGGTGGATGGGTGATTATGGTGGTAGACGGGGTTATGGTGGTATGTGGGGTTAGGGTGGATGGATAATTATGGTGGATGAATGGTTATGGTGATATGTGGGGTTAGGGTGGATGGGTGATTATGGTGGTAGACTGTGTTATGGTGGTATGTGGGGTTAGGGTGGATGAATGGTTATGGTGATATGTGGGGTTAGGGTGGATGGGTGATTATGGTGGTAGACTGGGGTTATAGTTGTATGTGGGGTTAGGGTGGTTGGGTGATTATGGTGGTAGACTGGTTATGGTTGTATGTGGGGTTAGGGTGGATGGGTGATTATGGTGGTAGACTGGTTATGGTTGTATGTGGGGGTTAGTGGATGGGTGATTATGGTGGTAGACTGGTTATGGTGGTATGTGGGGTTAGGGTGGTTGGGTGATTATGGTGGTAGACTGGGGTTATGGTTGTATGTGGGGTTAGGTGGATGGGTGATTATGGTGGTAGACTGTGGTTATGGTTGTATGTGGGGGTTAGGGTGGATGGATGGTTGTGGTGGTAGACGGGGGTTATGGTGGTATCTGGGGTTAGGGTGGTTGGGTGATTATGGTGGTAGACTGTGGTTATGGTTGTATGTGGGGGTTAGGGTAAATGAATGGTTATGGTGGATGAATGGTTATGGTGGTATGTGGGGGTTAGGGTGGTTGGGTGAATATAATGGTAGACTGGGGTTATGGTGGGTGTTATACTCTCTGTACTAGTGGAAGTTGATAGAAAGGAAAAATTGTAGTTTAACCGTAATGTTACAAAGAACTTGAACTGGAGACTCCTTCCATAAACATCCTATAAACATTCTTATCTTCCAGGAAACATCACCACACACGCAAGGGCAATTAATCAACTCATTTTGACCGATTAGATTTAAAACTTTAGGTTCTTTTGAATGATGAATATAGAAATAAATTACTGTTTGTTGTATAATTGTATAATTATTGGAATGAATGCAGAATAGGGAAAAAAAGCATCCAACACTGATTTTTTATTGTTTTTATTTCAGGCATATAATTGAGTTCTACATATTGTACATATTGTGTACATAAGTAACTAAGTTTATCCAGGAGGGGGTCAGGTGACACACATGATACTACTATAGAGCAATTGTGTCTTGTTTACAGAGTTGGTTGTTTTGTCACATACACATGGCCGTTGATGGACGTATGATGTATGATGTATGATGTAGACGCCCTGTGTGAAATCCCAAGCATGTAATTATAAAGGCACTCGGTCCAGAGGTGTGCTGTAGCAATGTGAGGACGTGTGGATGAGCATTATTGTGAAAGCTGCCTGAGAAAACTTTTCCCCTGGTCAGATCCGTACTATTTACCCAAAAGTATTCGGACACGTGACTTTTCCACTCATATGTGGTTCTGCCACAAACTGTTACCACAGACACGGAGGCACACAGTTGTATAGGGTGCCTTTGGATGCTGGAGCATGAAATTCTCCCTTCGTGTGATCTAGGAGACCCAAACCTGTTCCAGCATGACAATGTTCCCATGCACAAAACCAGCTCCATGAAGATATGCTTTACATGGGTTGAAAGATACGAAATATCTTTTGTTCTAGATCTCTGATCCTCAACCCTATTGAATTATTGAAAGTGAACACTGATTGCCCCCCAGGTCTCCTCACCTCACTTACATCAGTACCTGACTTTACTAACACGCTAAAGGAGCACAAATTTTCAAAAAATCTAGTGGAACATCTTCCAAGAAGTGTGGCGGTTCTTATGACAACAAATGATGGCTCAATGTGGAATGGGATGTTCACAAAGAAGCACATACCAATCTTATGGTCTGGTGTCCACAAAGTTTTGGGAACACTGAAAGATGTTCCTCGTTTGCATGTATATCAGTGAGAAGTGAGGATTGGAAAACTATTAGACAACTAACAATGAGAAGGCCATCTATTAACAGCAAAGCATGAGATCTCACTTCGATTAAAAGCCTCATTCACATCTCTGAGGTAAAAGTCCAAGTTTAAGCACCAGCCATGGTGGTCCTGTTCCCATTCTGCTCTCAGGACCTGCTGGAAACCTTCAGGATAAAGTTCTCATTAACTGGAAATTATTTACATTTAGAGCCACTTGAGATGACTGTGAGAGAATCCACAGTATGTGCATCTTTTGTTTGATTTCTCATTTAGTCCCGATTTTCTGTTATATGAACCTCCGCTCTTCTGTGAAGATATTCCACTAGATTGTGTGGAGATTCGTGTGGAGATTCGTTTAGCCACAAAGGTGGTTGTAATGTCGAGTCAGATACTGATGTAGGTGAGATGAGGAGGCCTTGGATGCAGTCAGTGTTCACATTTAATAGTTCAGTAGGGTTAAGGTCAGAGATCTAGAGCAGGAGAACGTCCACATCCTCCATCCCATGTTAAACATGTCTGTATGTAGCTGGGTTTGTGCACAGGATCATAATCATGCTGGAACAGGTTTGGATCTCCTACTTCAAGTGAAGGGAAAATGTCAGTCTATCTCATCCAAAGACGTCCTTTACAATTGTGTGTCTTCAACTTTGTGATGACAATTTGGGGAAAAAAACATCTGGGTGGAAAAGACAGGTGTCCCAATACTTTTGTCCATACAGTTTAGTAAATATAAGTATATTGTTGTAACTGATGGGTTTTTCACGGACCACCACCACCACACACACAAACCAAACAATGCACACATTTTCCAGGAAATGTCTCTACACACATCATGTCAGAAATGAAAAACCTCTGGCAATGTAGGAGAGGAGGATGGTATTTTATATATATATATATATATATATATATATATATATATATATATATATATATATATATATATATATATATATATATATATACAGTATATATACAGTATATAGACATATATTGTGTCTATGAGTGTCTCAAGGTTACCAAAACAAGAAGACACACTCAAGGCTCTCTCAGAGGGTCTCTGTTAGCATGCTAGCCAAGTGTCCAATCACACAATTAATTAATTAGTGTCGATAACAAATGTTAAATCGTATTTATAATTTTTAAATTTTCCCACTTGGACACATAACGAGAAGAAGAAATTGTGTCTGAAGTAAATCCTGCCTTGGAGTTCGATGTTCAGATGAAATTCTACTGTAAAAAAACTTTCACTGAATTCCACTGCATTATTTCATTTTATTCATAAAAAGTAGGTTTGCAAAGTGGTGAAAAATTTCCAGAAACTTTCTATAGGAACTTGTTCTGAGGAATTTTGGAAATAGTTTTACAGGAAACAAAATAGGAAATAGGAATCAGGAATGTATGGGAATTGATCGGAAGTAATTAGAAAAGTCGGGGAAATTTCCTACACACATACAAACAAATATAAATATTTTGTTTAGTCATAAGCTGACATGAAAAAATTACATTTTTGACTTAATTGTTAGTACAATTTTGTTGCACAATAGCTTACACACAGCACAAGGACATTTTAAACATAATATTTATGCAATTTATGTGAAAACTTGCCAAGATGGAAATTTTTGGACATTATTTTGTGTGCACGATTTAAGAAATGGTGTGTTATATGTTATGCATGAATGCACAGTGCATGTAGGGGGCATGGCCTCAGTCGCCCTGCAGTAAGTCTGCTGTGTGCATGTGATCGATGGATGTGAAGGTAAAATTTAAATGAAGTTGCATTCAATCTGGTTGTTTTACCCAAAGATTAATCCTGCAATATTAATTACATACAGTAAACTATATTTAAGTTCCCTGTTATAGACTCACTGCAATTTTGTAAATGCTCAGTTTATTCTCGTTAATTCCCATTAAATTTCCATTCTTGAAAATCCCCAGAAACTGAGTCGACTCAACTGCGCATTTGAGCTTGCCTGGAATTCTTTTCATTTAAATACACATAGTGGCTCAAAAGTTTGGAGACACCTTCTGTTATTGAGACACGTGAATGTCTAGCATAGTAGTTGCTCTGGATAAGGGTGTCTGCTGTAAATGTTCACATTGTTTCTATGCAACAAACTTGGTGAAAGGCAAAGACATACAGTAATTGGACATTAAATGAGCGGAAGAAAGTTCTACAGAGTCCAAATATGACATTTATGTCTCTAACAGAAGAACTTGTGTAAGAAGGAGAGAAGATGTGAAAGTGGAAAGTGAAAGGAATCCTGAACCAATTCCTGCCCACATTCCACACTTCAACACCATGCAGCTCGAGTGGAACTGATTTCACCGTACAACAACCGTACATCCGAGCTCTTTAAGTATTATTTAGAGAGAAAACAGTCGTCTGGAGTGATATTTATAATAGAACAACCTGCCCCGTCACTGCACCTGAATCCTACTGAAATGCTCTAAGATTGGATCATAAGGTCAGAAAGAAATCTCCAACCAGTAAAGAACATATTTGGGGAGGTTATCAAGAGGCACAGCAAAGTATTTCAGCTGAACGTTTGGTGAAAGGAACTGTCCAGGTGCTGGTATTGTGTAAAGCTGTTCTTCATGCTGAGGGAGGATTTTTCACTGAAAATAAAGTCTGGACATTTGTAGATTTGTTTGGTCAAAGGACATCTTTATATTGTTAAATGCATAGGAACAAAAGGAACATGCATGTGCATCTCGAAAAGTGTTGAATTCTTGACAGTGCGATACTCTCTCATTGTTAATCAGATTATCAGAACGATGGATTATCAATCTGCATTTAAACAAAGGTATTGAATTGAGTTGAACTTCATCCTTATGAGCGAAAAGAACCGTGGGGAAAAAAACACAAACAAGACCATAGTGGTAAAAGTTCTCACAGTGTATAACTGTGAGTGTGTGTGTGTGTGTTGTTCAGGATGCACTATTTACATATATCGAGTTAATTCTACAATGCCGTCAATCTGGAATCTAATTTGATGTGGTAGAAATGTAAAACATCCTCCAGGTAAGCGACCTGATAATTAAGCGTTCTGGCTTTTTGTTCAAATTTGCACTAATTTATTTTAAGCTCCGAAGCCATTCAGTTTTCTGCTAAAAGCATTGTGATCAGTGTCACACTATTTGTGCTCTCGAAAAAAGAAAAAAAAAGAAAACAGGCTTTTCTTTAATCAGATGCAATTACTAATGCAGGCTTTCGCTAAACAAGCAAAGACCAGTATGGATGCGTGTAACAGGATGCCTCGTTCCGTTTCAGTTTCTCGTAAGCAAGGCTGCAGTTCTCCTATTGGAACAGCAGAGGGAGATGTTCTCCACACCTCCTGTCTCTTCAATCTCCAGGTCTCCAGCATACGTCCCTTGACTCCCAGCTCCACGAGCGGAAGACTTGTCAGGGGTTGACAGGTCTCTCGGAGCATTGCACTTCCTTTGCTACATGACGTTTCTTTTATTTTCGTGCGTCGTTTTATATTCGTAGAGTTTGTCGTCATGGTGATTTGCGGCTGTTGAGTCAGCCAGGAAAAGGGGGCATGCACAAACAGAAGACGGGCGAGGTGAGGCGAGGCGAGGCTCTCTCCCATACGCTGAGAGAGCAAACCCAGGAACAGGAAGAGGAGGAGGAGACAGGTTTTGAGATCAAGAAACACACCGGCCTGACGACGCCTAATCCCCTACGAGCGATAGTCCTTCTTATTGTACGGCCTGTTTCCAAGTATGTGGTCGATTTCAGTCACGACATTAGACGTCATCTTAGGTAGAACCTGAGTGAGGTGAGATAAGAATCAGAATATTTTACACCTGAGATTGAGACCTTTCCGGTTTTTCTTACACAACGTTAAAGATTTGTCATACATATTTACCTGTTGCACACTTTTCATTGATTAAAGAACATTGTATTTTTACGTTATAGCAACTGTAATCCTTTTTTCCTTCTGTGGAGAAGATATGAGGATAAGAAGAAAGGAGGATAGGAGGATGGAAGCATGTGAGGACAGGAGGATAAGAGGGCAAGAGAATGAGAAGGATGGGGTATGGGAGGACAGGTGGATAAGAAGAGAGGAGGACGGAAGGAGAGGAGGATGGGGGCATGGGAGGACAGAAGGATAAGAGGATGGGGTACAGGAGAACAGGAGGAGTGGAGCATGGGAGGACAGGAGTATAAGAGAATGGGGTACAGGAGGAGTGGGGGGGTATGGGAGGACAGGTGGATAAGTGTATGGGGTACAGGAGGATACAAATGAATGAATGGGATGGGAGGATGGGAGCAGAGTAGAACAGGAGGAAAGGAGCATGGGAAGATGGAAGATAGGAGGGGAGAAAGTGAGGGTGAGGGTTTTGCAGGCTGTGTGTGTGTGTGTGTGTGTGTGTGTGTGTGTGTGTGTGTGTGTGTGTGAACACACCTGAATGGCTCCCAGGTTTTCTGTTAGCTGTTGTGGGTTGGAGGTTCCTAAGAGAACTGAACTCACACCTTCGTTTCTCAGGCACCAGGCTGGATGGACAAAGTACATGCGCACACACACACACACACACACACACACACACACACACACACACACACACACACACTTGTATTCATTAAAATATAAACTGTAGATTACTCTGGTAGTTCGATTTTGAGAATTGACCTGTGACATTTAGATTTCTGATTCCCGGTGTCCATCTGCTGTTCTGGGAGTGAACATTAGGAGATCTGTCTACACTTATGGGAAAACCTGACAGTTTGCATATACTGACCATATGACCATAAGTATTCAAAACGAGCAGATGAGCCTTTTCAGGATCCTTCCTAGGAAACTGTCTTTTTAGGAGTTATGTCTGGAGTATCAAATGTGGGAGAAGGGAAAGACAGGGGTCTAAGAGAATGGAAAGAGGGAAGGACAGGAAGACAGGAGGAATTGAGGGGATGATGGGAGGACAGGGGGACAGGAATAAGGCGAACACAGGAAGACAGGAGGAGGAGAGCACAAGAATGGGAGGAAAATGGGATGGGGCACAGAAGGACAGGTAGAGAGAGTAGAATGGGGGCATGAGAGGACAGGAGGAGTGGAGCATGGGAGGACAAGTGGATAAGAGGATGGGTTACAAAGAAGAATGGAAGCACTGGAGGACAGGAGGATAAAAGAATGAGAGAAGGGGAGGACACGAGGATAGGAGGATGGGGGCATGGGAGGACAGGAGAAAAGTGTATGGGGTGGGAAAAAGGCAAGTACAGGAGGAAAGAAGACAGTGGAATGGAGGAACTGGAGGACAGGAGGCCAGAGCGACTCTCACCCACAGCCAGCTGTGGAAGTGTGCAGCCAAGCTTCTCTGCAATGTGAGCCAACTCCTTCAGCTTAGCCTGCTGCTTCCTTCCATCCTCGCTCATGATCTTCTCTTTCAGCCATTGGTACGACTGCAGCAGAGAAGGAGAGAGACTTCTTATTAGACCCACGATTATACCCACACTCACTTTACCAATGATTTACTGGCTGTTCATGCTACAGTGGTATATCAGAAAACTGTTGGATTCTGATTGGTCAGAAGGTGTTCCTGGTGAGGAAAAAGAGCTGGAAATGCCTTCACCCTCTCCAGCTGCCCTTTTCCTTGATGTTACTAAGGCAACATTTTGTTTGAAGTCTTCGCAGTCATCTTATTGCAGAAATATAAAAAAGGATCAAGGAATGGGCATTTATAGCTGCTATAATGTGAATGATAAGAGGAAATGACTAACATTTTACACTATCTGAATATAGGTTTTGGGACACCTGACATTAATAAGCTTCAATCTCCTGGAAAGATGTGGAGATTTGAAGTCCTTCAGCCACAAGAGTGTAGAAAAGTCAGGTAGTGATGTAGTGAAATGAAGAGGCCTGGGGTCCAGTCAGCATTCACATTTATTGCAAAGAGGGTTGAGGTCAGCGCTCTATAGCAGGAGATCTTGCACATCTTCCAACCACTCTAAAGCATGCTGGAACAGCTCTGGGACACTTAGTTCAAGTAGAGGAAGAATTTCATGTCACCACAACCAATAATGTGCCTCCAACTTTGTGGTTTGGGGAAGAACCACATCTGGGTGGAAGGGTCTACTTTTGGGCAGACATGAGGTGGGATCAAAAAGTTTGGAGACTAATGGTGTAACTGGTGCTATTCTGACCCACGTGCATTACCACGTCTGCAAATTTCATCATGAGCATCAAGTTAGAACAAAGAGCAAATGTTAACTTTAGCGGGAAGCTGGGCAAATCTGCTACAGAAACGTTTGACATGACGTACGTTTTGGCGACGCTGGTTTTGAGGGCTTCAAGAGCGGAAGAACTTTATTGGAAGGTAACGAAAGATCTGGAAGACCTTTGACAACCTCAGCCATTCTGCAAGTTGTGCGAGTCTCGAAACTTTCGATATGTTTTTGAAAACATTTTATTGAACTTGAGCTGCACCTTCATCGAAGCTCTGGAGGACTCTGGGATGCCATTTTCGTACTTTCCGGTGATGATTCCACAGGCAAGAGGGGACCACGTCATGGCTCCTACACCTACAAACACACACCCACACACACACACACACACACACACACACACACACACACACACACACACACACACACACACACACACACACACACCACATAGTCAGTAAGTAAGAACAGAAATGTGAGATGTTCTGTGCAAGAGCGAGATCGTCAACAGGATGAATAGAAACAGATCAAACGATTGAACACCCAGATTGGACACCAGACAGACAGAGGAATAAAATTTGAAAGAAAGGAAAGAGAAAGTGAAAACGATTGACACCTGCCTATCTTGTGGTAGAGCTCAGGCAGCTGCACTTCCACTTTCTCTCTTTGAAAGAGGTGATACTCGGCTTGTTCGCACACTGGGGGGATCAAATTAAACTGCCTCGCCACCGAATACGCTTCCTGTTCATATGGACAGACAGAGAGCGAGAGAACAAGGGAAAAAAAAAAGAAAGAACGAGAGAGAAAAATGCAAAATTGAAGCAATTACAACAGATTTCCTCCAATTTTTTATATGTGCATATGTTACATCCAGCTGGTGACTGCTAATCGCTTTCCAGTAATATACATTTCTGCAAGAGTACCATTGAAGCATTACCCGCTGGGATCCGATGCAGGCGTGTGTGCATTTGTGTATCAGTGTGTGTCCGTGTAGGAGGGACCCTTTTTAATGCAACACTAAAAAAGCAGATCGGTGTAGCACAAATTACATGTGATTAGCGCATCTGCTTCACCAGACCCCGCTGCACCAGCCGTTTATTAACCCCTGGATTAATGACGCCGTCTGAATTACAGTCCTCCGCTCTCGAACGACTCCCTCCTGACAGCTAACACACTGCTAATCTGTCATTAGCGCGCACAATATTAGCATTCATCCACATAATGAAAGGAGTGTTGCGATTAACACACCACCACAACTGTGTGCTTGATCATTCCCCACACAAATCAGGGTTTTTTTTGGACAACTCGTCCTCCTCCTCCTCTCGGCCTCTCAGGCAAGTTGCGAACAAGACACTGGCTACTTAGTTTTGTGAGTAGTTCGATTTAATTATAAATCGCATGTAAATACGCAACAAGTCCAAAAGTATTATGACACCCGCCTTTTTTGGCCATATGTGTTTCTTCTTCAAGCAAAATTGATGTGTAAGGTCTCCTGCTATAGAACTCTGACCCTCAACCCGATTAAACACTTCTGGGATTAACTGGACTCCACTCCTGACCTGGCTAACACTCATGAGGCTAAATGAAATCTCACAAAGCTCCACAAAATCTAGAGGAACATCTTTTCCAGAAGAGTGGAGGTTATGATAACAGGAAATGAGGACTACATGTGTAATGGGATGTGCAACAAGAAGCACATACCAATATTATGTATGTCCACAAACGTTTGGCCATATTGTGTGTATAGCAACTTGAGTGTTGAATATCTGATGTAAGCTACGTCTGAGGGGTGTAAATGGAAAATACCATTAACGGATTTTTCATCTGAATTACAAAAATTACTCTAAATCTCAAATCCAGATAATCCAGAATCCAGAAGTTCATCTAATATACCGAGGATCCTTAAAAAAAATAATCTGCTCACCATGATCTCCATCGCGGTCCATCGGGATGTGCCCCAGTACATAGCCATCCCCTGGTTGATCACATGGGTCATCGCTCTTACGATCTCTAATAGGAAATAAAAACAGAGAGGATAAGAGAGGATAACCTACCCACCTACCTACATACCTACCCATCTTCCCACCCACCTACACTCCTACCTACCTACCTACCTACCTACACATCTACCTACCCACCTACCTACCTACCTACCTACCTACCTACTTACACACCTACCCACTCCTGGTTTGAAGGATTCCTGGCCATGCACACATCTCTCACACTTAAAGCTCAAGTTATGAGCGATTCCATTTTTTTTCTGCAGATTTACTCAGAAATGTATAAAGTTTCTACCTGAAGCCTTTTTGTGCACCTTAAACAACCTTACTGTTAATCACACATAAGGAATGAGGTTGTGGTTTGATGACACCATCAGACTTTGAACTTCACTCAGCTCATATCATACAAAAAACGTGTTTAGGTTAAATGTGTTTAAACTCCGCCCCCTCTTTGTAGGTTAAGTACTTAATTCTGTACTTATACTTCTTACAGTTGGTCTGAATTTCAGGATGAACTGCTGGCTGTGTGAATCATAACTTGCAAACAAAGCAAATGTGCTCTGGAGAGTCCTGCAGCACTGCTGAGACTCGAACCCGATTCTGTAATTTGTAGCTGTGGGAGAAACGCGGCTCTGCAGAATCAGTGGTGCTTTAAATATATTTACCCTGAGGGGACCTGCTCAGTTTTATGTTTTAACGTCAGGGAACAGTACTGAAGGAAGATAGAAGGTAACAGAGTGCGAATGCATGTGGGGGTGTGTGTGTGTGTGTGTGTGTGTGTGTGTGTGTGTGTGTGTGTGTGTGTGTGTGAGTTTTGGGCAGTGCGGAGTCCTTAAGATCTGAAGGGACTGCAGGATGAGCTCTATGGGAGGCTTTAAAATGCATCTCATACCCACACACACACACACACACACACACACACACACACACACACACACACACACACACACACAGATGGTATAATGCCAAAGCTGCAGCTCTCGGACATTCAATGCAGCACAAAAACACCGCACTGCTTCCTGCTTGCGCATACAAGTGAGGCAGCGAGAAAGAGGAAGTGATGTGACACTTGGCTTCATGATGCGAACCCTCCCTTTCTCCATCCCTCCTTTTTTTAGGTTCTTTATCTTTTAAGATTCTGTCTCAAAGTATAAGACCATCTGTCCAATAATACATCGATAGACCGAAAAAGTACGGAGAGGAGTAAAGAAAAGGAAAATGAGCAATAATTAGCTGCAAAAAGAGCTTAATGAGCATTAAAAGGCAATCTGGAGATTTTTTTGAAGCAGAATTAGAATTCGCGAAGATGCTCATCGCCTCTAATCACGTCTAATCACGTCTAATCACGGCAAACAAAGCAACACGATGCTTGGCTCTTAATCAGGTTTACATGGAGAGCTTTTACACTCTTGAAGCACGTTAGGAATATTAGTGGGTAGACTGTAGACCAAAACCCAGATCAATAGAAATACTGCAAAAAATCTAATCTACAAGTCCAGTTTATTTCTTTTAACACTTTTCACAATGGACATTGTCTCAAATCAGCTTTACAGAATATAACAGTTAGGGTGAATAGTGTGTGTTTATCCCTGATGAGCAGCCATGGCAACTTTGGCAAGGAAAAACTCCCTTAGATGTTATGAGGAAGAAACCTTGAGAGGAACCAGACTCAAAAGGGGAACCCATCCTCATTTGGGTGACATCAAGAGATTATAGTCTTTATACAATACAGAACACTGGAGAGAGAGAACTAACATGAGCACTGGAGTTTAAGATTATGAGTAATGTTCTTTCTACAGACTTATACAGAACCAGGAGCTACTGAGCAACTCATAAAATAGCTCAACATTTGAGATCATCATATCAACACCAGCTTCTCCATGCCAGAACCTTTAAACACTCAAAGAGTTCCAAAGTCCAAACTCCACTTGAGGTGAAATCTAATTGGCACTGGTACGTATCTAGATTGTTCGGGATGTTTGCGGGGTCGGAATCTACTTCTTTAAAGGGTTTGACCTGCATGACGTCAATTTGAGGCCTTTTATCTTTTAAGATTTAATTTTAGCCGTAATAACTGGTTTTAAAGTATTATTCATGTCGACATGAAACACATTTATTTACAACCTAATAACAAATGATAAAACTCTGTACTATTAACTCACCAAACATTATCCAGTACGATTATTATTATTTTTTTATTAATTTACAAAAAGTACTTCTGACTTTTTAATAAATTGTTCTGTAGTTTGATTTCAGTTTCTCATGTTGAATATCTTTCAGTGAGCAATAATGTTTTATGTTGCAATAAGTTTTAGTATTTTAAGTATTTTTACATCGCAACTTCTGCGCGATACCAGATCGTGGTTTTAATAGCAATCAAATTTTGCTAAAAAATATTTTTTATTAATAATTTATTTTATTTTATTTATCATTCCTTGTAAGTGCAAAAATAATTAGCAATAAAGTGGAAGCTCAGTGGTTAAAGCTCTGGGTTAGTGATTCAAAGGGAGCTCCGGTATCACCAAGCTACCAATCCTGGGGCCCTTGAGCAAGGCCCTTAACCTTCTGTGCACCATGGCTGACCCTGTGCATTGGCCCCAGCTTCCTCGTTGAGATATGTAATGAAAGAATGTGTGAAAAGTACATGTGATTAATAAAAAATAAAGTTTCCTTTCCTGTCTATACAGAAATCTCACAGTTTCTCACAGTCCCCATTGTCAGAATGGGGTTTGTATTTCTCTAATACGCTGCTGCAGGATCTCTGCGCTCCTGAGCCTCGAGACTGTGGACCAGTACCAGATCATTTGCTAGCAAGCTGCATGTCCATTTTATTGACTTTTGCGGTCTCCAGGTTTTTTATTTTTTATAAAACACGTTTACCTATGATATTGTCTGCTTATGTTATTGTACGCCTGCTGGATGGCCCCGGTGTTGCCAACTCGAAATCCGTTTAATATGTTTAAAGCCACAGCTTTCAAGCGACATGAATTTTATGCTACAGGCACCCACTTCTTTTCAATTTGAGACCACTTGCCGCAGCTGAAGTTGGTTCCCCATGAGCAGTCTAAAGATCCATGAGATTACTGTGGAAGGTTAAACTGAAGAACCATGAAGATGGATTTGAACTCTAACAGTCTAACAGTCTTACGTTGTGGAAATGAGCTCTTATTCTTGTAATTCAATTCTTGTGAATAATCTTAGAGAAAAATTGACCAGATGAAGATCCTGAAGGCTTCTGGCCCACCTGGATCTATTTTCTTGTCCAAGTGTGAACGATAATGTGCTGTGCAGTGTTTAAAATCGACTTACACCTTGTTACTCATTCAGGTCTGGTTTGGTTTGGGGGAATAAAAGCCTGCGAGGAAACTGAACAAAGCACAAACACACGAGCTTCAAAAGAGAGAACAAAACGCGGCACGGAGCTTTCAGACACTGTCAAGCCTTTGGCTCGGCTCGCGTTTAGCCGAATATCTTCTCGTTTTTCACAAAGCGTAAATTTAGCATGAAACCACAGATAAGAAAAGAAACTACGATGCTGAGCCAAAAGAGCTGCTTTTTACTCTTCATCCAGCAGTACAACAGTGTACAAGGCTAAATACTAACCTTAGGAAAAAGTCAAGTAAAGTGCACAAAAGAAAAAGAAAGAACGAGACAAATGAAGGGTGAAGGAGGGGTGAAGTGGAGAGACTGACGGAGTGAGTGGCACGTTATCCCTGAAGGATCGTTTGTTAAGCACTCTGAAGGCTAAAGTGAGTTAGCTGTCTCGCAACACAGATCTCATTACGGCAAACGGATCTGTCACTTTCCATGTCTCCAGCTCATCTTACTCACACACACACACACACACACTCTTTTTCCTGACTCATACACTCTCAGAATGCAGCGTCAGTGTGCTCGCTGTTCTCCGCGGCTCAGCGGCTCGAGTAATGGAGTTGTAAAGCAGTCGAGCACTTACAAAGTGTAAGCGAAGAGTCAAGCCGTTAAAGCAGGGGGTCCCCAAACTACGGCCTCCGCATTTACAATGGGCCTCTGAACAATTCCAGAAATTTTCCAAATGTCATTTTAAATATATATTTTACTCATATTATATCTGTATTTGATAATGAAGGTCGGCTTTCAAACTAAAATGTCCCCTATTTAATAAAAGAGGTCGAGGCACCGAGAGTTGATCAGAAAAATCCACTGTGATAGTTTTTCCGGCTTTCGAACCGCTGTCAATACGAGAGCGGCCTCTGAATCAGCGACACCACGTGCTTTTTGTTTTTACAAGTGACTTCTATGTTATATTTATTTATTATTTATATAATTATATTTATTAATGAATATTTATTTCTTTCAGCACATTTTCATAAACCCTAGATTCAGTACCTTTATTTTGTAATAAAGTTCAGTACTATTTTATGTGTTATAATTGTTTGTTTTTTATCCGGTATCAATTTGAAAAACAATTAATCGGTTATCGGCAAGTACGATCCGACTTAGCGATCTGTATCAGTATCAGTCAACCTCTAGTTATTAAAGTAGCCTGATTATTTGTTAGATTCACTTATGCATATGCATAAGTCATAATTTTTTTTATTTAAATATCAATGCATATGAAAAATGGCATTATAATAGTAACAATCTTTTAAGAGGTGATATATCTCTTGAAATCTTGAAGTCTATACGGTGCACAACAAAATAATAATAAACTAATTTAATAAATACATTTAAAATCATAGTGAAATCTCCACAGTAATACTGGTAATTACTCTGGTCAGTAATTTTCTGTTACAGATCAACTCTTTATGGACCTTTTAGGGAAAAAAGACGTGGCCCTTACAGTGGGGACCCCTGCGTTAAAGTATATGCAGTGTCCCTGGGGAACGCACCTCACCGACTTAGTAAACCCTTCGTTAATGTATCAGCGAAATAAATGTAATACCTGCCCTTCAGTTGTAGGAAATGAAATTGGATCTCTGGAGCTGAAATGATTCACGGCGCCTCATGATGAACACATCAACCTCTTACACAACGTTGCAGGTAGGAACATTTTGCTCACGTAACAGAAGCAAATACCCTTCGGCTTGTACGTGTGTGTTTGTGTTTGTGTGTGTGTGTGTGTGTGTGTGTGTGTGTGTGTGTGTGTGTGTGTGTGTGTGTATGTGATAACATGCAGATCAGTGAGTGTGTACACTGATTTTATTTCCTATTCAAACACATCAGCCTATTTGTATGCATCTCATGGTTAAGTGCCAGTGAGTCACTGTGGCCACACACACACACACACACACACACACACACACACACACACACACACACACACACTGACACACACACTTTGTGGTGTTTAAGACGGAGTGTGTGCATGCTCAACTGGAGTGCAGTGTATTTGTGTGTGTGTCTCTGAGCGTGTTGTGAAGTCTGAGGAGACCAACATTTGAACTTTGCTCAAGGGTGAGAACATAATGCGACTCGTTTGACACGCACCAGATGCACAGAGAGAAAGACAGGCTAAAAGAGAGAGAGAGAGAGAGAGAAAGAGTAATAGATGCAGCCACTGGCGGACGGACCGTGTTACCATGTCGCCATCACTCCAATGCTGAAACTGATCTGTACCTTGTTCATCCCTTTCAAACTGGTTCCTCAGCAAAACAACAAAACCCTGTATAGAGTTGTACAGAGCGAACTCCTTCTCCATCTCACCCTCCATCGGCGTGTTGCTGTCAGGACGGTTGGCGAAGACCACGTCCACGTACTCCAGCTGCATTCTCTGTAAAGAGCCCTTGAGACCTGGAAAAAACGACAGAACAAATGAAATATTCACAAACATAATACCTTTAGAACTACTGGTGAGATTCCATATGAGGAACCAGTGAATTTCCTCAGGAATTAAGGAACCTCAATTTTTCAGGGAATGATCTTGTTCAAGAAACCAGGAACATTTTTAGAAATCAGGAAACCTACTTAACGAACTATTGACATTTTCAATACCACAGCAGCATTTTTGAAACAAAGGAACCAGATATTTATTTATTTACAGTACATTTTTTATCCTATGAGATGCACACTACAGGGTTCCCTGGTGGTCTAGTGGTCAGGATTTGGTGCTCTCACTGCCTCGGTTCGATTTACGGTCAGGGAACCGAACCCAGCCATTAGGGTTGCACAAGCCAGTGCACTCTTTGTGCCGGTCCCAAGCCCAGATAAATGGGGAGGGTTGCGTTAGGAAGGGCATCCAGCTTAAAAATGTGCCAAATCGAACATGCGGATCATGAATACGGATGATCCGCTGTGGCGACCCCTAATGGGAGAAGCCGAAAGAAAGTTTTTGAGATGCACACTACAGCTCTTACACTGATCTTTCATAAACTCTGTATATTGTGGTCTTATTTCATCTGTATAGTCTGTATTGTCATGTATAATCTTGTCTATAAGCTGAATGCATAGTGTTCTTTATGTGTGTAGTTTTGAGATTCACCAACAGCTGGATAGAACTTCCTTGTGTGTGTCAACACACTTGGTGCTTAAACCTGATTCTGATTCTGAGCTTTAGTTTTTCCACCAATGGATTGGCCTATTTCCTGCAAAGAAACCTATTTGGAAATTTATGAAGTTTTTCTGAAACTTCAGGCACCCTTGCTATGTTCCCATGAAAGGAAACTTTCTAGGAAAATGTTAACTCGCTCAAGAACCTAGAATCATTGTTTTTGGCAACTCAGAAACTGTGTCATGAGTTTCTACAAACGGAACCTCTGCAGGACCCCAGGAGCTTGTTCAGGATACAAAGAATGGTTTTCAGAAAAGAACTCTGGAAGTTTTACTTGGAAACCCAGGAAGTGACTGTTTCCTTTAAAGAAACCATTTCATGAAACAGAGGGAGGTGGTAGCTCAGTGGTTAAGGCATTGGACTTTGGATTGAAAGGTCAAAGGTTCCAATCCCACCACCACCATGCTGCCTCTGCTAGACCCTTGAGCAAGGTCCTTAAACCTCCCTGCTCAGTTGTAAGTCGCTCTGGAAAAGGGCATCTGCCAAATGCCATAAATGTAGAATGTTAGAGAGGAATGAATCATTTGTGAGAAACATCTGGAATGCTTCCAGCTCAGAAATGTATGAACGTGTTAATGGTTCATCTTTAAGCCTGTAAAGATTAATCTTCAGAGATCGTATAGAAACCACGAAAAGAGAATCGAGATGTGCATCTCCGTAACTGAGGCTGATGCGATTCGCATCTTGATGCACAGCCGAGGATACGATCCATTAAAGATACATATGAAGAAAGCTACCAATGTGAATCGCATCAATTTACCCCTTTTACAATCCGATTCAACATGCAATGTGATGCAATACGGTGCTCTGCAATTCAATATGGTACAGAAACTCACTTTTATTTATTTGGTTCTGACTTTATATGCATGGCCCTTTTCACAAATATGCCTATGTAGTGCAAAAAATACAAAAAATTTAATAAAACCAGATGTTCTTTTCCTGTTGATGTGTGCAGAAAGTTACAGCTCTACCTCTGCCATGTTAATCTGTATTCTATATAACTCTCAGGACATGCCTCGGTCTCTGTAGCATTGTGATGCATCATATTCACGTAGCAGCAGCGTTGCTGAGAAAACGCACTCGAGAAACGGTTTAGCGACAATCAAATATCAAATATTGTTCACAAATGATTTTTCACTTTCTAAATAATAAAAGTATAAGGAATCTACTAATAATTATATATATATATGAATCAGTTTTTTTATACTGATGCAAATATGGTAAAAACTATGCATCACGATACAATGCATTCGATCCAGACTTTTTAAAATCGATGCATCACATCGTTAACTTTTATGCCGATGCACCGATGCGAATCGCGACATCGTCCCATTTGTTAATATTTAAACTCAGTTTGTGTTTTGCCAATGGGCCAAACACAAGCTCCACTAAAATACCATTAAACACACTCCTATGGAACTGTGTGTGAGTGTGTGTGTGTGTGTGTGTGTGTGTGTGTGTGTGTGTGTGTGTGAGTTGGAAAGGACAAAGCAGCTTTTGAGAAAATCTGTGAATCTTTTGTGTACAGTGTGATGAGCCTGTAGTGTCGGGTCATAAACCATGTAAGCACAGAGAAGTTCCTCTTGGGGAAGGAGCGAGAAATTGAGTGGAGAGCAGAAAGCAGGACTCATTAGCACCGGCTGAACTGGGCCCTTGAGTTTGGGAATGATGCGGAACATTAGCTTGTTCCTGGATGAACGGGTTTATGAGCTTTTCCCAGGAAAGCGGTGGTTTCCAGTCGATGAGATGCTTTAAATCTGCAGCTGTGCTGTTGAAAGCTCATTTCTGATAGTTTACTGCTGCTGCCGCTGCTACTAGAACTCCCTGTAGGCACTGACCCGTTCTCTTTTACTGTAATAGACCTCTACTATCCACTACTTAAATGGATAGTCGATGGAGAAAAGAAAGTGGGAATGGTATACACTCATCAATCCATGTGTGAAACGAAAATACACTATATGAATAAAAGTTGGTGGACGCCTGAGCTCCTTTCCATATTCCACATTGATCCTCCATTCTGGGAAGATGTTCCACTAGCTTTTGTGAAGATTTGTTGTCCTCATTCAAGGGTGTTAGTAAAGTCAGGTAGTGATGCAGGCAAGGTTCAGGTAGTGATACATTCAATAGCTCAATAGGAGATCTTCCTCATTATGTAAAGCAGATCTTTATGGAGCTGGCTTTGTGCACAGTTATAATGCTGGAACAGGTTTGGGTCCCCTAGTTGAAGTGAAGGGAAAATTTCATGCTCCTGCATCCAAAGATGTACCATACAATCACCTGTACAGTATTTCTATGTACAATTAGATTGTATTTCATTTTATAAAAGACCGTATAAAATAAAACATATGGCAAACATATACAACCTCAATTCCAAAAAAGTTAGGACGCTGTGTAAAATGTAAATGAAAACCGATTGCAATAATTATCAAATCCCATAAATCCATATTCTATTCATGATAAAACCAACAACAACTAAAAAACCACAAATGTTAAAACTGAGAGACATTTTAAGGAAAAAAATAAAGTCATTTTGAATTTTGATGGCTGTTACACATCTAAAAATAGAAGTAGTCCCAAGGCTATGTTCACCACTGTGTAGCATAATAACTTCTGTCAGTATACATCTGGGAATTTTTTTTTGAGGAATTTTGCTGATAACAAGTCGGAAGATCCCTCTCCTCTTTAGTCCAGAGGACGTGGTGTCCATGGTTTCCAAAAAGAAATACAAATTTTGATTCGTCTGACCACAGAACAATTTTCCCCTTGCCTCAGTACATTTTATATGAGCTTTGGCTCAGAGAGGATGGCAGCGTTTCTGGATCATACACGCCTTCTTTTTTGCATGGTAGAGATTTTATTAGCATTTCTGGATGACACGGCAAACTGTGTTGAAAGAATACTTTGTAGAGGTGTTAATGAGCCCATGAAGTGATTTTCTTTACAGAAAATCCAGACGATCACGAGCATCAATATTTATTTTCACCTATGTCCCTTGTGCACAAAGATGCTTATTGATATTTTTTACTGAAAATGATGAAATATTTTACTGTTTTGCAAGTTTATGTTGAGGAACATTATGCTGAAATTGTTCCACAATTTGTAGACACAGTCTTTCACAGATTGGAGAAGCTCTGCCCATCTTTATTTCTGAGAGACTCTGCCTTCTAAGATACACAATTTATACCCAATCATCTAAATTACATCATCCAATTACTGACCTGCTTCCAATTAACTTCATTAGTTGCAAAACCTTTTTCAACTGTTTAACTGTAATAACGTACTTTTACCACACTTTGGTTGCCCCGTTCCAACCCTTTGAGACTTGAGGCATGACCTTATTGTTTCTTTAAAATGTACATTTCCACAGTTCAAACATTTGATATGTTTTCTATGTTCTATTGTGAATAAAATATGGTTTTATGAGATTTGCAAATTACTGCATTCTGTTTTTATTTACATTTTACACAGTATCCGATTTGTATAATTTGAATATAATCTTCACCTGAACAAGTTCAGTACCTTCCCCTTCAGTCGTATAAAACACACTGTAACTCTGCTTACAGAAGTGAGTTCCAGGCTGCAGTTCATTGTGATAAACACATCACTTATATTACACAATATTGCAGGTAGGAACATTTTGCTCACGTAACAGACTCACATACTGTTCAGCTTGTTTGTGTGTGTGTGTGTGTGTGTGTGTGTGTGTGTGTGTGTGATGACATGCAGATTAGCGAGTGTGTACACTGATTATTTGTCTTTTTCAAACACATCGGCCTATTTGTATGCATCTCATGGTTAAGTGCCAGTGAGTCATTTTGGCTACACACACACACACACACACACACACACACACACACACACACACTTTGGGAGTGCATGCTTAAGTGGAATGAAAAGTATATTTGGAGCTGTGTGTGTGTGTGTGTGTGTGTGTGTGTGTGTGTTGTGAGGTCTGAAAAGACCAAGATTTGAACTTCACTCAAGAGTATGAACATAATGTGACTTGTTTGACACACACCAGATGAAAAAAGGAGGACTGGAAAAGAGAGGAAGAAAGATAGAGAGACAGAGACACTAACAAATCTTCAAGGTCGAACTCCAAACCACAGAGCAAAGTGCAAGCTGGTGGTGAAAACACAAACACTCGTTTATCTTCTCCCTCTGAGGTTAGAGCTTCAGTAGTTAAGGCTTTGGGTTACTGATTGGAGGTTTGGGGGTTTAAGCTTCAATATTTCCAAGCTGCAACACTTGGGCCCTTGAGCAAGGCCCTTAATTCTCTGTGCTTTAGGTGTGCTGTATCATGGCTGACCCTGCACTTTGACCCCAGCTTCTGAACAAGCCAGGATATGTGAAGAAAAGAATTCCACTGTGCTGTAATGTATATGTGGCAAAAAAGGCTATTCTTCTTCTGTCCACGTCTGTTTGCAGCAACTCTGCCATCTTATATAAACACAGGACTGTGTGTGTTGAGAGACAAATTATGATTGCTTACCTTCTATTATATGCTTTCTGGAAAGGCCTCTCTCAGTCTCAGCTCTGTGAACACACACACACACACACACACACACACACACACACACACACACACACACACACACACACACACACACACACAATGTAAGAAAGTCAGCTTGAAGTGAATTCATTCCACTTCAACATTTGCCCCCTACTTCCTGTCTTTTTAAATTTTTTGTATATCTTGCTGTCTACCGCTCTGTCTGGCTCTTTATCTGTCTGTCTCTGTCTACCTCTCTGTCTGTCTACCTCTCTGTCTCTCTGTCCGTCTGCCATCTGTCTCTCTGTCTACCTCGCTGTCTGTCTGCTACTCTGTCTACCTCTCTGTCTCTCTGTCAGTCTGCCAGTCTGTCTTTCTCTTTACCTCTCTGTCTCTCTGTCTGTCTGCCCAGCTGTCTTTCGGTCTACCTTTATGTCTGCCCACCCATCTGTTATTCTGTCTACCTTTCTGTCTCTCTGTCTGTTCACTTATCTCTCTCTGTCTGCCCATCTCTCTCCCCGTCTACCTGTCTGTCTCTTTGCATCAGTACACTGCAGATCCGTCTGCCTGCCTTGCTTTTTCTCTAACCTTAGGCTGAAACGCATTCATTCATTTTTTATTTCTAAATCCAAAATGATTTTTTTCCAACACACACACACACACACACACACACACACACACACACACACACACACACACACACACACATTACTATTCATGGCTACACAAATTAAAATTTCCTTTCTGCTTTAACCTTATCATTGCTCCCAGCTGAGACGCTCCATAAGAACCCAAGTTGTCCAGGGGACATACTGATAAGAAAAGTGCTGTGACATCACCTGTGAGTGTGTGTGTGTGTGTGTGTGTGTGTGTGTGTGTGTGCGTGATGTGTGTGGTGTGTTGGGGCATGTTTTTACATCTTATTTGAAACCAAATGTCCCCACATTGATATAAATATCAGTTTTCAAGGTTGTTTTTAACCTTATGGGGACATTTGATTACTGGCTACTGTGTGTAGATTTTTCAGTGACATTTTCTGTCCTTGTGGTCTGCTGTGACAGAAAGAAGGAAGCTATATGTGTTTACTAGTTTATGTATATACATTATATTGCCAAAAGTATGTGGACACCTGAGCACAAGATTGGTATGTGCTTCTTTTTGAATATCCCATTTTGCACCGAGTCCCAACTTGCTCTTATAATAACCTCCACTGTTCAGGGAAGATGTTCCACTCTATTGGGTGAAGATTTTGTGCTCATTCAGGACAAAAGGGTGTTAGGAAAGTCAGGTACTGATGTAGGTGAGGTGAGGAGGTCTGGAGTGCAGGCAGCGTTCCAATTCAAAAGTTCAGTAAAGTTGAGGTCAGAGCTCTAAAGCAGCAGATCTTCCAAACCTGCCAACTCATGTAAAGCAGATCTATAGGTAGCTGGTTTTGTGCACAGGAGCATTGTCATGCTGGAACACAAAACTAAGTTGAGTGTTAGCAGTGGCCGGTTGGTAGTGCTGGGATTTTATCTCATGACCTTCCAATCCAAAGTTCAGTATCTTAAGCACTGAGCTGCCACCTTCAGGTAGGGAAGAACCATGTATAGCTGGAGATCTCAGGTGTCCCAATATTTCTTAAAACACTTTCAAAGCCCAGAGCCTCGTTTTACAAATAACACAATACAAGAATACAAGTACAAATCTATTGAATTTAAAAATGAATCTTTCTATACGTATATATCTTTCTATAAGTCCCCAGTTGCAGCTCCTGAACTCCTGAACCTGCTCAAAGGTACAATAAATTGAGTTGTGTGTATTTTATATCACAGCCGAACACAAAGCACATGGCACCATGCAGAGTATTTTTTGCTATAAATGGCCAGAGTTGTGTTCTAGAGTCTATAAGAGGCTTGCTGACATTTTTCTGCACTGAGTGAGTCATCGCTGAGGATCTCCAGAGATCTTGAGTTCTGCATCGCTCTGATTTAAACCCTGAAAAAGAACCGCTGCAACATTCGGGTAAAGGATTACAAGTAAAACAAAGTGTGTTTAATTATGATCGCAGGGAATTTGAGGACATAAAGTTGAACGTTTCTTTCAAGAGTCTTGTGTGTGGGGAAATTTCACTGGTGCGGCAACATTTTCTAGCTTTAATTTTGAAATAAACTTGTTTTTTTTTCCTGAGATGATAGAACGAACGCTATGTTCTTTAACTTCCCGCTGGCATTAGGTCTGAGCTAATTCCACAATGAGTCCCCATTTTATGTTATAAGAATCTCCACTCTTCTGGGAAGATGTTCCACTAGATTTTGTGGAGATTGGTGCACATTCAGCCACAAAGGTGTTAGTAAAGTCAGGTACTAGTTGAGTTCAGAGCTCTATAGCTGGAGATCTTCCACATCTTCCATCCTATGGAAAGAATATCTTCATGGAACTGGGTTTGTGCACAGGAACATTGTAATGCTGGAACAGCTTTGGATCTCCTAGTTCAAGTGAAGAGCATCTAAAGACATCTTATTCAATTATGTGTCTCCAAGTTTCTGGTAACTATTTGGGAAAGAACCATATACGCCTGGAAAAATCAGGTGTCCCAGGACTTATATGATGTTCCATACAGAATCTGGAATCTGTGACATTCTCTACATGTAAGCATGTGATTTAGGTGTTCAGTGATTGACAGATTTGATATTTACAGAATGTGAGGTCAGGGCGTGCTTCACTTACTTTCCTCCCCAGTAGAGCTTCGTCGTAATCACTAAACTGGATCTCCTGGAGGGAAGAACCAGACAGAGACAGAGACACCATTACAATAGGAAATGAGAGCCATGTGTAAAATATACACGATAGAACAAATGGAAGTGTTTTTTGTCAGGTCCTGAGCTTGGGGTACTGTGTGTGTGTAGTTTTGTGTCCTCACTTTGTCCATGTTGGTTCTCTTGTTGAGTCCCCAATATGATATGAACATGTACATGTGTTGTGTGGTTTTAGTGTAATGTTCAATAGTCCAGGATCTCCAGACCCCACCCTGATTATAGCTCTTACTGTAAAGTGTGTGTAGCACTGACACATTCTTTACACACACACACACACACACACACACACACACACACACACACACACACAGATATACAGTAACTCTCATGTTCTAACACGACATAAAACCCTGACACACTTCCGTCAGTGAGGAACATGTGATACGCTTATTGAGAGTCCTTAATATAAAGCACATGGACAGTCATTTACCCTCAGGGACTCACAGGGTGTATACACACACACACACACACACACACACACACACACACACACACACACACACACACACACACACACACACACACACACACACACACACACACACACACACACACACACACACACTTTGCACTCTAACAGATGGCGTCTGTGGAGTAATCGATTGTGTGTGACTCAGTGGCTCAGTGAGGTTCCTCTGGGTGTAAAAGTACAACCAGCTGTAGAGTCAAAACACCCAGAGTGAGAAAGAGAGAGAGAGAGAGAGAGAGAGAGAGAGAGAGAGAGAGAGAGAGAGAAAACGACACTGAGAGTAAGTGATGAAAGTCAAATTATGAGGGAGAAGTGAAAGATTTTCAGAAAATGTCGTTCTGAGAGTAACACTGAGGTGGTATTTAAAAGATAATAATCCTGTCTGTTTTTTTAATTTATGATAAATTAATCCAGTATTTTTGTATTTTAAAGTTTGAGTTTTTTTCAAATGCTGTATAAAAATCCTCATACTTTTCTCTTTTTACAGCTTTTTATAGTTCTGTCCTGTGTGCAAAATATGATGAAGATCGCCGAATATGAATCTGAACAATGCCAAACACACAGAAATAGACACTGAACACCATGAACTGAAATCATGTGCAGAGACTGTCACACGTAAACGAAAGCAACGTCTATTACAATTCAAGGCTCTTCTCTGTTCTGGCACCAAAGTGGTGGAATGAACTTCCCCTAGATGTCCGTACAGCAGAGTCCCTGATTATCTTTAAGCGACGACTGAAGACCTACCTCTTCCTGAAATACCTAAATTAGCACTTTCCAAGTTTGTAGAATTCGAGTTATATTTATAATGAGTTTGTATTCTTGCATACCAGTGTAGATTTATTCACTACTAGAGATTTAAAGCACGTTTGTACGTCGCTCTGGATAAGGGCGTCTGCTAAATGCCGCAAATGTAAATGTAAATGTATGTGTGTATGCAATGCATCACTGAAACACAAACAGCACTCTTAGTGCCGGTCCCACGCCCGGATAAATTAGGAGGGTTGCGTTAGGATGGGCATCCAGCGAAACGTGCCAAATCAAATATGCGGATGATGAATCAGACTTTCTTCCTGGATCGGTCGAGGCCCGGGTTACCAACGACCGCCACAGGTATCATCAGCCAACAGGATACCGGTGGAAATTGGGCTACTGTTGGCCGAAGGAGGAGAAGGAGGAGAAGGAAGACGTCTACAGAGACAGCAGGGAAAGAAGAAGTGTAGGAGAGTGGAGGTTTGGGATGGTACTTTAAATGTTGGTTATATGATTGGTAAAGGAGTAAGTCCAGAAACAGTGGAGGTTTCATGTTGTCGATGGAAAGAGAAATGGTGTAGGGGTGATCCTGAAGGAAGAGTATGTAGTAGTAAGAATGTAGTGGAGGTGTACAGAGTTTCTCAAAAGGTGATGAACGTGAAGTTGGAAGTTGAAGGGGCGATGATAAATCTCATTAGTGGGTTGTGAGATGGAGAAGAAGGAAACATTTTAAAGAAGAATGTGGAAGGGCAGATGGTGGTAGATTTTGCTAAAAGGATGGAAATGGCAGTGGTGAATACATATTTTAAGAAAAAGGAGGAGCATAGGGTGACGTATAAGAGTGGAGGAAGGTGCACACAGGTGGACTATATTCTACATAGGAGATGCAACCTAAAGGAGATTGGAGGCTGTAAGGTGTTGGCGGGGGACAGTGTAGCTAGACAGCACTGGTACTGTAAATAAAATAAAGCTAAATCAAAACTGAAATGAATGCATTTGACCTATTATTATATGTGCATACAGTACATATGTGTATGTAAATTTTAAAATGCATTTTAACTTAATGCAGACGAAGTGCAATTCAAACCGAAACCTCTACTCGATCTTCTGTGTTTGGAATAATGTGGATAAAACCTCAGGTGTGCTTTTCTGTGCTAAAGCTTGTTTCCTGCCCTGAATCTGTCTCACACTGTGTGTATTTGTGACAAATGAAAACAAAAGCCGCTACTTTTCTTTCAGTCTTGTATTTTGCTCTGTTGAACTGTTTGCCTGAGTTGAGCAACCGAGGAGCAGCAACATATATACACACACACACACACATACACACACTGATATTCCCGCAGACACAAATACTTTACCTCCAGCACTTTTTCTTGATAATATTTCCCAGGATGACTTCAGCTCTGTGGAACACAGCAGGGAAGATGATGAGATGCCCTCACACACTTAATGTTTTTAATACAGTACAGTGTACATTCCAACGAATGAGAATTACAAATACGACCTGGGATTAGAACTCACAACCCTCTAAATCTGTTCTCACTCACTTTCCTGCAGCGTAAACCTCGGCCGTGTCAAACAGGTTCACACCACTCTCGTAGGCTATGGTCATCAGCTGTTCTGCTACCTGCAAAACACACACAGACAATTTATTATATACATGCAATTTGTCAATGATGTAAGAATGAGTAATGTATAACACTTTTTATCCATTTATTGCCACATTGGAACATTAGTTTCTGTTCATATATTATATTGATCACTGAACAGCTTCCTACAGTATGAACTGAACTGATTTATTCTTATAGTGATCTGAACTATTTTTGTTTATACTACTTAAGAACCAAAAACATAATAGTTACTGTGTGCTGCTGTGTGACGGTATGTGTTGTGTGTTGGAGTGTGCTGCTTTGTGATGCACTGTGTTGGTATGTGTGTTTGTGTGTTTGCTGTGTATTACTACGTTCTGCTTTTTATGTTGCTATGAGTCACGGTGTGTTGGGGTGTGTTGCCTTGTGTTGCTGTGAGGTTACTAAGAGTAATATTATAGAGGTGTGTAAATTAGCGAAGGCAATGTAAAATGCAGTAATATGCTCTGGCCCCATCCCAATGCGGCATGGCGGCGTAGCTTACAGCAGGTTATGCTGGATGTCCGAGTGGTGCTCCAAAAACAATGTGGGCTTTATAGATAATTGGAGCAATTTTGAGGGCAAGGCCGGCCTGTTAGGGTGGGACTGTATTCATCCCACTCTGGAAGGTGCTGTTTTCATATCTTGTAGTATAGGTCATAGTCTCAGAACAGCACTAGTTAACCAGAGACTGTCCAGAGCCAAGGCCAGGGAGCAGACAGACAGGCTAAACCGACCGACTGACCGACTGCTGGCTCCACAGAGTCGTCACTCAGGACCCACCATATTGAGACTGTGTCTGTCTCCAGAGTGAAACCCAATGTAGAAATTCTCAGAAAGTCTGTTCAAGTAACCTGATTAACATTCAATTAAATATGTATGAATGCACAGCCAGCACTTCTGATCTAACAATATTATTGTTGAATATTAGATCTCACATGAAAAGCGCTGACTATAAACGAAATTATTACTGACCAGGAGTTTTATACATGATCATCATATGTGAATGAAAGTGAATGTGAGTGAGAACTGAATCGAGGGTTGTGAATTTCAATCCCAGGTCGTATCTGTAACTCTTAGTTGTTGGAATGCACACTGTACTGTATGCTGTCGTCCCCTCACTCTCACACGTTCACTCAGGTTTGTTGATGGTGGTATGGTGGGTTGTCTCTTATCCCGGAGAGCCCTCATGTCGGTGTTACCTTCTGGTTCTCCCTTTTAGTTATGCTGCCATAGCGAGTCTTGCCGGAGTCCTTAACTGCACAGTGTCCTTAACCAGGACACATAATAATCCATATCCTTCTCTACCTGTCACCCCTCTTCTCTCTCTCTCTCTCTCTCTCTCTCTCTCTCTCTCTCTCTCTCTCGGTTGAGTCAACATGCTCCTGAGGTTCCAGTGACCACTGTTCCTGCCCCTTTTACCTCCTTGGATCTTCCCACTTCGTCCTGGCCTGCCTCTGGATAGTGTTCTCTTTGATTGGCCTCTTTGATTAGGCCAGTCTATGTAGCTGGGGATGTTTTCCCATCGATGCCCTGGGGTGCATGAAATTACAGAGTAAGAACGGGAGGATTTGAGGATGGATTTGGACTGTAGTTAATGTCAACAGACTGCTACATTGACTCAGAACTACAGTTTGCTTCTGATCACCATTACTGCACCCTGAAACATCATTTATCTGTAATAAATGAACATTCGGTGCAACCCAGATGAGGATGGGTTCTCTCTTGTGTCTGGTTCCTCTCAAGGTTTCTTCCTTATGCCATCTCAGGGAGTTTTTTTTTTCTTGCCACAGTCGCCACCGGCTCACTCATCAGGGACAAACTTACACTTATAAAGAACATATTCATTTTTATCACCACATTATCTGTGTGAAGCTGCTTTGAGACAATATTCATTGTTAAAAGCGCAATACAAATAAAAATGAATTGAATTGGTGTGTGCTGCCTTATGATGCATTGTGTTGGTGTGTGTGTGGGTGTGTGTTTCTGTGTGTTGGTATGTGCGGTGTTGTGTTGGTGTGTGTTGGATTGTGACGGTGTGTGGTGCTGTGTGTTGGTGAGTGTTTTGGTTGTCAGAAGGTTTAAGGTCACAGCAGCACTTTGCCTTTTCAGTGGCACGGAATAATCACTCCGCAGCAAATATAGTTTTCTCCAGAGCACTGTGTGTGTGTGTGTGTGTGTGTGTGTGTGTGTGTGTGTATGCGCTCAAGTACAAAATTACCTCCTAGGGGTCTTTTCTAAACCAACTAATCCAATGTGATTTGCCTTCTCTGAGGCTCTGCTTGGAATTGGAATCTGAAATTTTTTTCTAGCTCAGCCAGAATCCAAGACAAGTCACCATGAGACAATGTTCATTGTTAAAAGCGCAATACAAATAAAAATGAATTGAATTGGTGTGTGCTGCTTTGTGATGCATTGTGTTGTGGTGTGTTTAGTTGTGTTTAGTCGTGTTGTGGTGTGATGAAGTGTGTTTAGTTGTGTTTGGTTGTGTTGTGTTGTGATGAGATGTGTTAGGTTGTGTTTATTTGTGTTAAGTTGTGTTGAGGTGTGTTTAGTTGTGTTGCAGTATGTTTAGTTGTGTTTAGTCATGTTGTGGTGTGATGAGGTGTGTTAAGTTGTGTTGAGGTGTGTTTGGTTGTGTTTAGTTGTGTTGCAGTATGTTTAGTTGTGTTTAGTCGTGTTGTGGTTTGATGAGGTGTGTTTAGTTGTGTTGAGATGTGTTTAGTTGTGTTGCGGTCTGTTACTTGTGTTTAGTTGTATTGTACATTTACATTTACATTTGCAGCATTTAGCAGACGCCCTTATCCAGAGCGACGTACAAAAGTGCTTTGAGTCTCTAGTAATGAATAAATCTACACTGGTACACAAGATTACAAACTTAATATAAATATAACCCTTAAATTCTACAAACTTGGAAAGTGCTAATTTAAGTATTTCAGGAAGATGTAGGTCTTCAGTCGTTGGTTGAAGATAGTCAGGGACTCTGCTGTACGACATCTAGGGGAAGTTCATTCCACCACCTCGGTGCCAGAACAGAGAAGAGCCTTGAAGTGTACCTATCTCTCATTCTGAGAGAAGGTGGTACCAGTCGAGCAGTGCTGGAGGATCTCACACAGCGTGGTGCAGTGCGAGATGTGATGAGGTCACTGAGGTAAGATGGTGCTGGTCCATTGTTGGCCTTGGTGGCAGGCATCAGTGTTTTGAATCTGATATGTGCAGCTACTGGAAACCAGTGAAGGGAGCGCAGCAGTGGGGTGGTGTGGGAGAACTTGGGCAGATTGAACACAAGTCGTGCAGCTGCGTTTTGGATCATTTGCAGTGGACGAATAGCGTTCAAGGGAAGACCTGCCAGCAGAGAGTTGCAGTAGTCAAGTCTTGAAATGACAAGAGACTGAACAAGCACCTGGGCAGCCTGTATGGACAGAAATGGTCGAATCCTTTGGATGTTATAGAGAAGAAATCTACAAGAACGAGCAACATTAGCAACATGTGGGAAGAAGGACAGTTCATTGTCCATAGTTACCCCAAGGTTACGAGCAGTGGCTGAAGGGAAGAGCAGAGAGTCTTGAAGTGTTATTTGGAGATCTTGATCTGGAGATGAATCACCTGGGATGACCAGCAGTTCTGTTTTGCTGGGTTGAGTTTTAGTTGGTGAGCACTTTTTCACGAAGATATGAAATATAGTTGTATTGTAGTGAGATGGAGTGTGATTGATTGTGTATAGTTGTGTTTAGTTGTGTTGCAGTGTGAATAATTGTATATGTTGTTGATGAATGTGTAAAAAAAAGAAAGAAAGTTGACGAGTCAGAGAATAAAACAGTAATATGGGGCAGAAGTAGAAGAACAACTTCTTGAGCTCTGCGAAAATGATTGAGAGCCTCGAGTGCATTTTTGCACACACACACACACACACACACACACACTAATCCACCTGCCAGTGTAGAGTAAATGCCTTACAGTTTTCATTTATCTCCCTACGGTTACTGAAGCCTTGAGCATTAAACACTGTCACTTTGTATAAAAAACCTCCGGACATCTATGTCGCCTGAGGAGACCACAAGTGTGTGTGTGTGTGTTTGTGTGTGTGTGTGTGTGTGTGTGTGTGTGTGTGTGTGTGTGTGAGGACGATGTTCTGGATGACTGGAGTGAGAGACCTTGCCTCAGATGCACCCGGAGGTTTTGCTCTTTTGGCAAGGGACACTAAGGCTAAATGATGGGACGCTCTGAAGGACATGTGGACACAGAAACATTGTCCACACCACTGCCAGGCTGCTTATTACATCACATTTGTACTAACATGCAAATTACCTATAACCCAGCTGTTGTTTTTTTTTTTTTATGTTCTCATGGATTCTTATAATCTCAGACAGAGAGCATGTGCTGAAGCTCCCTCAGATCATCACATGTCCACCCATGAGAGATACATCCTGTACTTCCTGGACAGTGAAGTCTGATTCACGTGATTTAACAGGCTGATGATCGTTTCTATAGTAACGTACAGATGGGTACAGAGATATGGGAAAGGTTTTCTGTAAGAAGATGTTTATTTAATGCTAATCTAGGAAAGGAGTCTCCAGTGTCAATGCTTTGATCGCAATCAGAGGTTGCAGCATCTTCATCTTATTCAAAAAGGAATGAAAGGAAAGATGCAGATGGAACGTTTATTGGTGTTAGAGAATAAAGCAGAACAGGATCTGACTTTACATTAAAGGAAAGTAGCTATAAATGGATAAAAATCCAGGAGCAGCTGAAAAATTGAAAACATTACCTCTTCGGATATCTGACTTCCAAAAGTCACCCAGGTTCCTGAAAACGAAAGAAAGAACAATCATTAATAGTGTAATGCAGAAGAACTGGAGAACCATCATCTCATGGGAGAACCCTAAAGGTTCTTGGCAGAATCTTAAAACCCATCATTGTCCAACAGACATAAAGGAACTTGTGAAGAACCTTGAAGAGTGCATTAATGATATGCTCCTGATTATTGTGTAAATGTGTCGTGTTATGAAGGTAAACGGAGACGCAATAATATTCGGCTCCTGATTTTTTTCTTTGATTACCAAAATTGTATTGGAGCATCCAGTAATGCTCCTGTGCACAAGCCCAGCTCTGTAAAAACATGGGTTGAAAGATGTGGAAGATGTCCTGCTTAAGCTCTCTGACCTCAAACCTTATTGAACATGATGAATGTGAACAATGCCTGCACCCCAGGCCTCTTCATCTCACCTGCATCATGGTTATTAAATGACTCTCCACAAATCTCCAAAAATCTAATGAAACATCTTCCCAGAAAAGTGGAGATTTGGTATTCATTGCTAGGAAATGCTTTCGGTTCCGTAATTCAAGAAGATGTGCCTTCTGGGAAAGTCTTGTAGATACACAGTTAGCAGTTATACCATGTTTTTTTTATTTATTTATCTGTTTGTTTGTTTGTTTGTTTATTCATTAGCAGCACTGTAATTCATTGTAAAAGCATTAGGTGCAAGTTGCTTATTTCTAGATCTCAATTTTTTTTTCTCAAATTATAATTTTTTTCTGGCCCTGAAATTAATCTTCACTCCGCTCCATTCTTCTTGGCTCCATCGCTTTTAAAATCAAAGCAGGAGATCAAAGGATCAAAATTAATAATCAAAGGAGATTTAACGTTGACGAGCCGTCACCTTTTATTAAGAAATAATAATAAAGGTATTGATCCCACAGGGAAATTTATATTTCTTCACATATCCCAGTGATACCAGGCAGCTGGGGTCAGAGTGCAGGGTCAGCCGTGATACAGCGCCTCTGGAGCACAGAGAGTTAAGGGCCTTGCTCAAGGGCCACAAACATGGCAGCTTGGAGATTAATTATTAAATATTAAATTCTAATTCTTGTTCCATGAAATTGTATTAATCTATTCCCAACAGTTTATTCTCTTCATGTTGTAGTGTTTCTCTCGGCTGCACTGTGTCCAGTACGTGTATGTGGATGTTAGATTTTGTGTCCAATCAGATTTCAGCCTCTATGTGCTGCCATGTCAATCTAATCTGCCCAGGGCCAATGTCAATTGTTGAAAATGCAATACAAATAAAAATGAATTAAATAAAAAAATCCTGGGGTCTCTAATAGAGGATACCAGAGAACCCAAATAGTTTCCTCCTTCTTCTAGATCACTAAAGCGCCATATACTCATCAGAAAGCCTATGTATTTAGTAGAGGATTTATGGCTGAAACATGGGCTGTAGAAACGACTGAATCACACCGAGAATCGCGGGTTTACGAAGAAAATGACGACTTGTTAATTATGAATTTGTTCAAGCCGTTAATTAAAGTCGATGAGCCTTTTCCGTTTTCGACAGAGGAAACCTGTGTAAACTAAAGCACATAACTCAGTATTGGACAACATGTGTGTGTGTGTGTGTGTGTGTGTGTGTGTGTGTTGTGTGTGTGTGTGTGTGTGTGGCATTAAATCAGAAATCTCTCCTCTCATGCATCCCTCACTAAATATCTGTCGTTTCTGTCATCCCGTATCATTTCCTGCGAAAGGCTCCTGCCTAAAGAGCCGTGTGAGTCAGCGAATGCAAACCATACACACCCACACACACACTGATCACACTGATGTCAGCTCAACTGAATGATACACAGGCTGGTTACAGAACAGATCAGAAATGACAGGAGAGATGCTCAACATTTACTACAGCTCTCCTCAGTATATAGAGACAGTGAGGAACTGAGGAACTGACTTGAAGGCTTTAAATGCACTGCCACTGCCATTGTTTGTACACTATATGGCAAAATGGTTGTGCAAAACATATGTGCATTTGGTCCCTATAAGATCCATTCAATCCATCCAATCGCAGACGTGATAACGCGTGTCGGTCAGAACTGCACCAGTTGCATCATTAGTTTTGAAACTTTTTTGATAACCACCACATATTACTGGAAAAGTCAGGGGTCACAGAGCGCCACATGGCAGAATGATGACCCACTCCTGTAGTAACCCTGCAAACAGAACAGGGCGTCTTTCCTCCTCCCACTCTCTACACCTTCCTTCTTTTCCTTTCTTTTCTCAGTCCTCTGAGGAATCCAGAATAAAAACTGCTGATTGTTCAGACCCCATCGATTTGTCCTCAATCCTGCGTTTGCCTGCTTCTGTGTTCGTTCCCAAACAATTACACTGAGGCCAGGACACATCGATATTCATGCAGCATGCGTCGATACACAGAGTCTGTTAGCGACCGAACGCTAGATACTTCCTTCCTTCCTTCCTGATCGGCGTATACGCAAGGCATGGCAATGATTATTCAAGAAAATGCATCTATTCTTGTTTCTTACTGATGCAGCAGCTCAAAAAATCTTTTCCTTTAATATTTCTTAAAACAGCAAAGCGACAGATTGAACTCGCAGCACCAAGGCTGCTCTGTTCGGGTTCAGACGAGTCTAATCAGCAAAAAAAACAGGGGGTTATTTAAGGTCAACTGTGAACGTAACCCAGGAATGTGTGACTGATTGAAAACCAAAGGTCAAGCAGTGATGAGCTTTAATTATTATTGACACCACCGAGCTGATGAATTCTCAATTCTGATTGGTCAGGCGTTACGGATTGGTGACCTGTGTGTTGCACCCTTTCGACCTTTAGTGGCGTCGTACCTGAATCAATCGTACCATCATTATGATCTATAGAATCTGCAAAGAAAAAGATGGAGAGCGATAAATTGAATTTGAAGAAAAGAGAGAGGGAAAAGTGAGAGGGATAGAGTGAACGTGAAGAGGAAAGAATGAAAGAGAGAAAGGGTGAAAGTGAGAAAGAAAGAGAGAGTAAATGAAAGAGAAAAAGTGAAAATAAAGATAGAGTGATGGTACAAGACAGAGACATAGAGAATGATACAGTGAGTTGACAGAGTAATAGAGAAGATAAACATGAGAACAGCGGTGAATTTGTCTTCCATCGTCCACCGTTTGTTCTCTGTATCGAATAAACTTGATGATCTGTTACAGTAGCTGAAGTATCAGATCAGTCAAAACCAGTTCACTGACTCTCTCCATCCATCCAGTGGAGTGTAAACCCCAGCACAGGGCGGTGAGGAAAGATCTCAGAGAGAGCTGGAAGGGGAATCGCTGTGTTTTCACTTCAGACAGTTTGGCGAGTTTTTTCTCTCAGTTCGCTTCTTCAAGCAGGTGAGAACACAGCAATCACACTCGAGTCCGAGAACATCTAAACTTCCACTATGCTTCATCTCACTGCAGGATCTGAATCATACATGCCATGTGTTTTGGATTTTTGGAGCTCATGAACTGAGCATTTCACCAGCAGGCCTTCAGTGGTGTCCTGCCTGAATCAATCCACCATCATCACACCACGTCTACAGAAAGCATCAGTATTATAGAGAAGTGCAGTAGATCAGAGCTGCATCACACACAGGATCTCATACAGTCAGAATGAACATCATCACTAAAGCAATAAACCCAATGAACACAATTCAACACGTCTCCTTTCACTGGAGCCACAACTGCACCTCCACATACATCATCTCCAGCAGAAGCATTTATATTAAGGCAAAATTCAACAGGAAACAAAATGCAAAAGTATAAATGGTTCACGAAAAAGCTTAACTTCTTTGAACTGTTTGACTTTTATGTCCTGCGGCCAATTTAATTTCTTCTCCTCTGTGTCTTTCTTTGTGGGATAAAAAAACAGTGATTAAAGCGTTTGTGCAGTTTGCTACAGATGCGGGTTGCGAGCTCTGAATAATGCGCGTCTCACCGTCCAATCAAAGGGCATGATAATGCAGACGTTATTGTACACCTGCTAGATGAACTCGAAATCTGATCGGTTCCTCTGACCTCGGCATCATTTGATTGGATTGAAACTTATACAGAGCATAACCGAGAGAAACGCTATGAAATGATGAGAAGGCCTGAAGACCTGCTGAAAGACCTGAACACCTGACACTGGTTACCTTCATACACAACCAATTAAATTCAGGCTTACGCTGATAACATCCACATTCACACCCCCTCAGTGGTTTTACCCTCTGGAAATGTAATGCAGAGTTGACTGTCTGATTGCAGGCTACAGGTTCAACTCGACTCAACTATACTCTTCTCATTAATAATGCGTAGAAGAGAACCAGCTGCGTTAGTCTGCATGCATTTCCCAATTCCCGAAGAATAGAATCAATTCCGTCTGATCTGCTGCAATCCCTCACCCTCTCAGGAACAGACTGTACAGCAGAAATCAGACAGAATGCAGAGAACTTGAGTGACAGGTGAGGTTGGAAATTCTGCTCCGAGCGCTAGAACTGTACATAAATAAATAAAAAATCAGCAAAAAAAAAAGAGGACAGCACGAATCTGTGCCTTGCTGTGCACCAGTTTGTGTCACTATTAAAGGAAATCCAGTTCGGATTCGAAAACGCGTACGAGGAGCATCTCGCATTGTTCGCATATCGTTTAAACATGACTTCAACATGTTGACGTGCACACGACATAAGTGATCCTAGGCTAAAGACTCTAAAAGTATTGGGACACCCATCTTCTCCAGCCAGATGTGGTTCTTCACCAAACTGTTACCCCACTTGTACACGGCGTCATTTCTCTTCTCTTGAACTAGGAGCTCCAAACCTGTTTCAGCGTGACAATGTTCCTGTGCACAAAGCACAGCTCCGTGAAGATTTGCTTTACCTTTGGGATGAATGTGAATGCTGACTGCACCCCAGGCCTCCTCACCTTCACCTGCTTCAGCATCAGACTTCACTAACACCTTAATGATATGAAGATATGATTAGAAGTGGTAGCTCATTGGACTGGATGTTAGCCTTCTGATCTGAAGGTCATGTACCAACTGCTGTATTCTTTAGCAGGGACCTTAACCCTAAGTTGATCAGCTGTACACCTGAGATAACTATAAGTCACTCTGGATTAGAGCGTCTGCCAAAATGCCATAAATGTAAATATGCTTTGCATTGGTTGGAGTGGAAGATCTCCTGCTATTGAGCTCTGATCTCAATGGGATTGAACACCTTTGGGATGAACTGAAGACACACTCTAGTACTCCTCACCTACACCAGTACCTGACTTTACTCATACCCTAATTACTAACACTACAGCTACTACTACAATAACATCTAATAGTAAGAATAATGTTATAATGTTTATTAAATCCAATGAAACGATTTACAAATAATAAATAATATAATAATAATAATTATTATTATTAATAATAATAATAAAAAGCGAGAACTTGGTTCTGATTCTATTTTTATTTGAGTGTTTTGTGTGTCAAGGTCCAGTCAGCTCTTGTTCTGAAGATCAGCAGGCTGTGATGTGAACTGGTGAAATGACAAAGCTGTAAATTCACACCAAAATGCTCAGGACATACAATAAGCTCAAATTCATTAAAATAAGCGTAAGATAAGATACTCACCAAGTCCCAGACACGATACACGCAATCCAGACTTCCCAAGGTTCCTACAGAGAGAGAGAGAGAGAGAGAGAGAGAGAGAGAGAGAGAGAGAGAGAGAGAGGGAGAGAGAGAGAGAGAGAGAGAGAGAGAGAGAGAGAGAGAGAGAGAGAGAGAGAGAGAAAGATGCAGTGGATTATTTAATCATCAGTTATTTATTTTCTTTCATAATTAATATGAAGTGAATGTGTGAGTGTGTAGTGTCTATAACAATACTGTAGAATTCAGCCTGATCAGTTTTGTGGATATTAGTGTGTGTGTGTGTGTGTGTGTATGTAATGAAGATGAGAGTGGGACGGGTGGGGTGGTATATTCAGTATATTCAGTTACAGCTCTACTGGTGTTTGCTGTTGATTTCTTTTCTCTGGTGTCAGATTCAGAGCGGCGTTTTTAATACTTTAGGTAGCATTCAGCTTTTTTTCCCCTTCACTTAACCAGGAAACCAAAACCCTGCTCCAGCATGAAAATGTTCCTGTGCACAAAGCCAGCTCCATGAAGATCTGCTTTACATGGTTTGGAAGATGTGGAAGATCTCCTGCTATAGAGCTCTGATCCTCAACCCTATTGGGATGAATGTGAGCACTGACTGCACCCCCAGGCCTCCTCACCTTCTCACCTACATCAGTACCTGACTTTACTAACACCCATGTGGATGAATGAATCTCCAAAAAATCTAGTGGAACATTTAAGAAGATGCACATGAGGAGTAAATGTGGAATGGGATGTTCAAGAAACGCATAGAAATCTTTAGGTCGGGTGTCCATAAATTTTTGACACACATTACAATTATATAAATATATATATATATATATATATATATATATATATATATATATATATAATGTGTGTACGTGTGTGTGTGTGTGTGTGTGTGTGTGTGTGTGTATTTGCTGCAACTGAACCCTGTTTGGTCAAAAAAGGTTTTCTATAACAGCAGCTGCAAATTCCTCGTTACATTAATGTACTGTTTCTATGTTAATGCCTCATAAGGGCCTTGCTCAAGGGCCCAAGCGTGGCAACTTGGCGATACCGGGGCTTGAACTACTGAACTTCTGATCAGTAATCACTGAGCTACCACTTCCTATACAATTTTATAATTCTTTTTGGTATAACGGCATAAAAAACTTGTTAAAAACAGGTGGAAAACGTTCCTCCTACTTGTCTTTCCTGGAGATTGTTCCTGGAGTGACTGTAAAAACACAACCTGAGTAAAAAACTGAGTGATGGTCTGTAAAATTTACACATAAACCTGCTTCAGTGCAACCGCTGTGCTTTATTCACTCAGTCCTTATTAAAGTCTTTTACAGAAATATCACTTACTCTCTCTCTTTCTCTCTCTCTCCCTCTCTCTCTCAGCAGCTGGTTCTCCTCCAGGATGCTCCACATCTCCACCGTTCCCTCGTTCGCTTTCAGCCACGAAAGCAATTTCAGTTTCGTGTAAAAGCATCAGGAGGGAATTTGCACTCGTTTTCTGATCGATGTGCAACAATCGCACCTTTTTCCTCCCCCTCTTTGTTTCTCTTTAATCCCCGTCGTTTGATTTGTTACCCGATGCCGTGCACCTGTTTAATATCGGTGTCTTGAGTAATCTTCCTGATTCGACTCGATGGTATTTCGTGAAGTCTTGCCGTGCTATTTCATGCCCTTTGTTTCCTGTTTCCTCTCTTATTACTGCAGTCTTTTCGAGTTTTAATTCCTACTTCTTCATCCAATCTCTGAATAAGGATTATCCTATTTTGCTGCGCTCGTCTCCTCCACTACAGACTTCACTTAAAACCTACACTTTGAAGGTTTTCCACACGTGTGTTAATCACGTTTCTCTCCTGCATGGTGCAGCTACAGACAAGATGACAATTTAAAGAATACGATTTTCCTGCCCAAAAGATCTTCACGTGGTGGTAGCGTTCCACATTTTGGTAGACGGCACTGTCTAAGACGTCATTCCAAAATCTCCATCACTTGTCCAATCAGGTTTGAAGGCCAGAGCATCATCTTGAACTATCCATAAAGGGTGAAGTCATAGAGCGATCCATCATGATAATCATTTTTTTTAACGTGACACCAAATCGCTATCATAAAAAACAGGTTAAAAAAAAACGGCGATCGAACGTCAAAAAAACAGCGAGGTTTAGGGTTTGTGTTTGATAAGGACTGAACGTAAACTTCGCAACGCTATGAATGAAACCTTTATGGGTCTTTCCTTAATATGAGTATCAGTGACTGAGAACTCTCCACAGCGTCTGCTGGGAAGTGAAGTTCTGTGAAGTGACAATCGACCGTAACAACTTTTAAAAACCTGGATTAGATTGGATTTTAAAATACCTGTATGAAAACGCTGGAGAAAAGAAGCTGGATATCTTTAAACATCGTCTGAGTCCAAGGAATGGTTTGAAGTAGCTGAATTATAGATCTGAAAACGAGGTCTATTGACTGTACAGAAGAAGTGCTCTGGCCACTTTACATCCATTTACCATCTTTGCTGTTTCTTTTTAAGACAATGGTTCATTTTAATGCATTTTCCTTTTTAAAAGTAGGCGTTCTGGAGTCTAGTGTATCGCCCTAGCACCATTGCACCAGGCAGATCTGATCAGCGGCTACATTCATCATGTCCTGTGGTATGGTTATTAAAAGAAAAATCTATTTATGTAGTGATTGTGTACAATAAGTGCGTGCAGTAGGTGTGTTTCTGTGTGTAGAGGAGGATTTGTGTGGATCTGGGTAAATAATGTGGATGAGATTTCATCTCATGAAGGTTTCCCATGTGCTCGGGTGCAGGTGTATGAGTTGAAGGAACACCTGCTCTGTCTGCAAACTGGGTTACAGTGTTAATCACTGTGTGTTTTTATTTTTTTAATTCAGTACATGAACAACTAATCATAGGATGTGCGTTTTTTAAAGATCCCATTCCACACTTACATCCCAGTCGAAATTTGCTCTTATAGTAACCTCGTCTCATTTAGGGAGATGTTCTACTAGATTTTGTGGAGATTTGTGGAGATCCATTCAGCCACAAGGGTGTTAGTAAAGTCAGGTACTGGTGTATTTGAGGTGAAGAGTGCAGTCAGCATTTAAAGTCATCCCAAAGGTTTTCAATAGGATTGGAGATCTATAGCAGGAAATCTTCCAAATCCTCCATTCCATGTAAAGTATATCTCCATAGATTTGGCCAAGTGCACAGGAGCATTGTCATGATGAAACTCATTCTATCACATCCAAGGAGATCCAATATACTTGTGTCCATTTTTGTGGTAACAGTTTGTAGAAGAACCACATTTTTTATTTGTTTTATATTAATATATTAATATGATGTGGTTCGGTTACCAGCGTGACACTAAAACAGGAAGTAGTAATGACTACTTTTTTACTAAAATACGTGTCAGAGCCCAAACTTCTTTACTTTTACTTTTACCAGAGTCTTTTAAAACATCTGGTACATCTGTACTTCAGCTTGACCGACGGATGTGTGTACTTTTTTTTACACCCTAAAAAAGAGCATTGCCACCCCATCTGCCACCCCAACATTGGCATCCCAATTTGTTTGTACAAATAAACGACTCTGCTTCGTTTTACTGAATCAAACATATTTGATCACCGATGACAAACAAATAGAAGCATTTGCAAAAATACAAATGTAAGTAAATTATATATTACTATAGTTAATTTAGACTAACATTATTCTGATTAAAGATCTACATCAAAAATGTGTGCCCCAGTGTAGACACCAAATATGGAGATCATTCCTTAAATCCACAAAAACCATGCAAAGATGCTTGCTTCAGTTTTGCCACCCATCATCATTCTCATGCCACCCCTTTGCCACCCCATACATATTTTTTATCTGCATTGAAGAGTCGAACGATAACAGGTTGGAATCCATTTAAATGAAGAAATGACGAGAAACTCTCAGGAGGAACATAATAATAAAAAAAATAAAAATTGCATTTTCCAGGCGTCTGAGATTTCATTTATTCAAATGACGGCATTCTGATAACCATTTAGTGCTCCGTTGTGCAGCTCTAATCTCAGTTGCACATAAATAGAGTAATGAAAAGCCTTATAATTAAAGCTCCATCCTGACAGCGGGACGTGTGCTGTGTTTTCTAATTACGCCTGAAGACAACCTGCATTCAGATCTGACCTTTTTTTTATTTGATCCAGGATCCAGGACATGGGGTTAAAAAACAGGTGGATATCAACAAAAAGCAGGGAGTAACAAGTAAACATAGGAAAACGAGACTTTGAACTGCGTATAAACTATTATTATATTCTCAGAAGAGTAACAGATACAGCAGGGTTTTAATAAGCAACTAATAAGGAACAAACACAATAATGGCACAGAAATGGCACAATAGTGAGTCAGAGACTCGAGTCAAATCATTGAAAAGCAATTTTTTTAACATGTACAGATTGGGACTGGAGGTAAATCCAAAAAACCCTGATTTATTTATTTATTTTTTATCTTAAAGGCAAGTGCTTGAGTTTACAAGTAAGTTTCTAATGCGTCATCTCAGGACCAAATCTGGCAACCCTTGAGACATGAAGTACAGGAAAGGCTTAAGTATGGAATCTTGGGTATAGACAATCAAATACTGTATGTGTACCAAGAAGTCTAAATAGTGAAACAACTTCCACACTAAATATTGAAAAAAATTTTTGCATACAGCTGAGCAGCTATAGGGTTAAGGGCCTTGCTCAGGGGCCCACGAGTGCCAGCTTGGTGTGGCTGGGATTTGAACTCTCGACCTTCGGATCCAACAGGCAAGGACACAACGAGGTGAGTGTATGTGAAACATTTACACAGGGGTCCCAAAACTTTTTTCTGTGAGGGACACATAGTTTTCACACAAGTTCTCTGGTGGCCGTAGTTTGGAGATCCCTGATTTACAACTGACATTGACTGATAGAGACCAGGTGACACGGGAAGGGCCTCGTTTCATTTCCTGGGCATGCTGATAAGCTTAGAGGGAAACCCCAATCAGAGATTGCATATGGTCCATCTTTATCACCCGAGCGCTTACATTTCATATGTCTGATAACACAAAGTGGAAATCTGCATTACTGAGCTGTTTCTTCGTGCACAGATACATTGTCATGCTGGAACAGGTTTGGGTCTCCTAGTTACAATAAAGGGAAATGTTCATACTAATGCATCCAAAGACATCAAATACAATTGTGTGCCTCTAGCTCTGTAGTAGCAGTTTGGTGAAAAAAAAACACATAATCATGGAAAAGTCAGGTATCCCAATACTTTTGGCCATAAAATGTAAGGAGTTTAATAAAAAATGGCAACATGGTCCATTAAAATGGCAACACTGCTGATTAAAGTTTCACTCTTGTTTAGCTGGTGACTAATGTGGCAATTTTAGTAGTTAAAATGGCAGCGTGCATACTGTATATTAAAATGTTGGGGATTTGGTTCGATAGGATGGCAGCATGCCTAATTAAAATGGCAGCGTGACTATTTAACGCAGTCTTGCTTTCTTAGAATAGCAGCGTGTCTATTTCATGTGGTGTATTTAAAATGGCAGCACAGATGCTTTAAATGGAAGCCCATGGCAACTAGAAAGGCAGCATGATGTATTTAAAAGGAATCCTGGCTAGTGATAATAGCACAAGAGCAAAAATGGCAGCATGGTATCTTAAAACCTCAGTCCCGGCTAGATCGAGACGATACAACACAAACGATGCAAACCGTGTAATGTCAAGTGGCAGAATTGTGTTTGTACAAATGGCAGCATGAGGTAAACTGGCAGCGTTTTATATTTATTAAAGTACAATATTCATTTTAATGGTGTTTACTTCATGCTAATACCTGCCACACATGACAATGATTTGTCTGAAAAAAAAGGCAAAGCTCTGCTCCAGTTCAAAATCACTTTCTTTTATTCAGCAACAAGCCTTCAAGAGAATGCAGCATTCAATAGACGAAATAGATTTTTACACAAGACAGCTTCCAGCCTCTGCAGTTCGATAGCCTAATTGAAAGCTTTTTTTTTGTTGTTAGGTTGTCAGGGCTTCTGCACTAAAATGGAAAAAATCGTGCCCTTGAACCCAAAGTGTTGCAAAATATAGAAAACTACATGCTGATACAAACAATTTGGAAATGTGCTAAATATGATTGACAGCTAGAAAATGCTGTCATCGCAGTGCGTATAGACGCAGTGGAAATGAGTGATTGGGAAAGAGAGATACTTTTTTTTTTTATCGAAAGCTAAAACAGCCCTAAAACAGAGCTGGAGCATCACACCAGCAACTCGCAGCCTGCCTTCCTCCCAACAGAGCAGATGTGTGAAATCAAAACCATCATCTGAAGCCCCCTAGGACTGCAATCCCTCAAAGGCCTGTTAAAACCATACCAAATCATTTTTAATAATACTCAGCTGGGCGAAGTCCAGAAGGTAAAGCTTGAAGGCTGAATGGAGAGCGTTCGGAGCGGCTCCCTGTGGAGCGTGACCGTATGCATCGGGTCTGGATTATTACTCCAAATAGCGGCGCTGCTGCTGGAGATGTAGAGCAGAGTGTATACAATAAAATACAGAGTTAAACTGAGTTTGATCTTCAGCCTGACTTTGGACTGTGTCCACACAGCTAAGGAAAAAACTAGAGAAATATTGTCAAGACTGAAGTAATATATGAATAATAATAATAATTATTGTATTCGGGCTCCATGTTCTCTGTCTTTAGGTGATTTGTGTGATCTCTATATGACGTTTCTATCTATCTATCTATCTATCTATCTATCTATCTATCTATCTATCTATCTATCTGTCTGTCTGTCTGTCTGTCTGTCTGTCTGTCTGTCTGTCTGTCTGTCTGTCTGTCTGTTTTCCATGGGTTGGAGAAGATCTTCAGTGGCCTCCTAAAGAAACCATTCTAAACACCACTGGGATAAATGTAAATGCTGGCTGCACCCCAGGTCTCCTCACCTCACCTACATCAGTACCTCACTTTACTAACACCCCTGTGGCTGAACAAAATCTCTCATAAATCTCTTTTCCAGGAAGAAAGGAGGTTATTATAAGAGCAAATGGTGACTATGTGTGGGATCATAAAACATGTCCCAATCGTCTGGTCAGATGTCTACAAACGGTTGCCCATTAAACTTTAACAATAAATATAAAGTTCTTAGATTTAATAGTAAAAAAATGGCTGGAATTCAGGGTTTTGGAAGCTGGTGTTGATTGCAAAAGGCTTTCATCGAAGCATTTGTCATTACAATATAATCACTCTCATTCTTGTTGTTTTTGTGCCAGTCCCATTTGCCCATATGGCACACGGTACAATTCCGCCTAATGCTTTTTCACAACACCGTTTTTTACACAAACAGCTCTGGCACGCTTCATTATCCACCCGAGACGTCACCCAAAGCATCCTAATCACGCTGATTAATATTAAACGCTCGCAGAGATCATGTGACATCCTGTAAGTCACGTTCATGAATTATTTCCACCCTGCCATACTGTACGCTGCTCTTCATGGCAAGATGAATTGCTCAGGATCTACAAACGCTAAAAGCCTTCAAGCCCTTTGACTTCTGCACTGATTACACGAGCGAGTTTGTCTCTTTACAATGTAAAAGCCTGCATTTCTGCTGTTTGTGTTGTCGGTGTATTGCATCAGTCGACCCTCAGTTCACCTCAGGACCGGAGTATCGAGAAGGTTCGTTTAGCAAACACAGAGGGTACTGAGCTTTAGCGTATTACAGCTTTGTATAACCCGATTTAACCTCCAAAACACGCTCCAAAAAACATGTTAATGAAGTCGTGGTGAAAATAAAGGAGAATTTCACCCCGAACTATTAGCGCATTAGTCTTCTAGCGTTAATGTCGGTCTATGAGGTGAACGCAACAGACCACTTCTTACTCCTGAGTCAAATAAAGAAATCGGATATTATAAACAAATCAGGGACTTTTCTACAGGTTTATAAAAACTTTTAGAACTCAAATATATTCATGTGAATTTAATATCTGTTTTTTCATCCTGCGACGGCTGACAGATTTGGTTGCAGATACACATACATGTACAAGATGGACTTTTCAAGTAAAACATCGTGAGGAATGTTAGTTCAAAACGGTCCAAAACGGTTTTATGAACCATTTATACGTTTGCGTATTTTTTCCTGTAGAATTGATACAAAAACACACAATTTGCCTTCATTTCAAATCGATAAGAAAACCATAATGCAGGGAAAAATTGTGATGAGGAGAATATCGACGCTTCTGCTAGAAATGATGAATGTGGAGGTGCAGTTACGGCTACAGTGAAAAGAGACGTGTTGAACTGTGTTCATTGTGATTCTTGCTTTAATAATGACGTTCTCACTGTATGAGATTCCTGTCTGTGATGCAGCGCTCTGTTCTACTGTTTTTGGGGAAAAAAACACACAGTCATGGAAAGTCAGGTATCCCAATAAAATGTGCAAAGTTTAATTAAAAATGGCAACATGGTCTATTAAAATGGCAACACTGCCTTGTTTAGCTGGTCACTAATGTGGCAGATTTAGTAGTTACAATGGCAGCGTGCATACTGTATATTAAAATGTCGAGGATTTGGTTAGATAGGATGGCAGCATGCCTAATTAAAATGGCAGCGTGACTATTTCATGTGGCAGTCTTGCGTAATTAAAATGGCAGCACAGATGCTTGAAATGGAAGCCCTAGGCAACTAGAATGGCAGCATGATGTCTTTAAAAGAAATCTTGGCTAGTGATAATAGCACAAGTACAAGAATGGCAGCAGGGTATCTTGAAACCTCAGTCTCGGGCTAGATCGAGGTGAGGCGATACAATACAAACAACGCAAACCGTGTAGTGTTAGGTGGCAGACTAGTTTAGTACAAATGGCAGCATGATGAGGTAAACTGGCAGCGTTTCATATTCATTGAAGTACAATATTCATTTAATTTACAGTTCTCACTGTATGAGATTCCTGTGTGTGATGCAGCGCTCTGTTTTACTGCACTTCTCTATTATACTGCTTTCTAGAGCCGTGGCATCATAATGATGGTAATGAGGGGTGGATTGATTCAGGTAGGACGCCACTGAACGTCTAGGAATGAAATGCATTATATCATAAAAATAAATGAAGTGTTCTCACTGAGAGAACTCATTAGCGGTAATTTATATAAAACAATTGCAAAATCAACAACTCGCACGCAAACTAATCATTGCTACATGTCCTGACTCCTCCCAGGAATAACGAACAGCGTAAAGCGCCGCTACGGTGTGATTAATAATGTATTCCTTCAGGTTTAAACCTTTAGACAACCATGTAGTAGAGGGAAATGTGACAACAGGGACTGAGAAGATGAACTTCAGAAGGATTAAGGGAAGAAAGTTTGGTAGTAAGCTTTAACTGGAAAGCGAATTGGCATGAAAAAAATAATGGCGTGAAGTAAAACTTTCAATAAAACCATCCCCTAACACACCTCAGAAAAGCAGAAGCGTGTTTAGTGTGTTTTTTCTTTTATCTTTGCAATGGATGTAAAAGGGAAAACAAAAAAACAGTTTCAGTGAAAAAGAGAAACTAGGAGAAGAGGATTTACGAGGGAATGTGAAAGAAAGGAGGCCACGAAGAGCCAAGAATTCACTGTGTTTAATGAGAGACTGGAAATCGAACTTTTTGTGGTTTTTGTTTTGAGAACCAGATTTAGTTACAGTATATCTCATGCTGGATCGTGATTGGCTGGAAGTTCAGATGTGAGTTCAGAACTATGAACACACACAGGTAGTTTGGGGGTCTGTTGGGGCGGCTGTTGTGTTCATTTCCTAATGATGTTTTTGAGCTCAATTCAGAATTTTTGTGTCTTTTTTTAACTTTTAAAAAAGTGTACCAAAAGTATTTGGACACCTGACTTTTTCAGACTGCTGTTTTTCTTATCCAAACTGTTACCGCAAACATGGAGCCGATCGATTGTATAAGATGTCTTTGGATGTTCTTGACTTGAACTAAGGACCTTCGGAACTAAGGTCAAATAGCTTTACCACTAAGCTACCACCTCCCACAGCCTGGTCAAAGAGTGGTCACTGTGGAAATGGTATTTTATTAGACTGTCATGTACCTCTGTGAAAAATGAATTAGTACCTTTTTGCACAATGGAACAACATTGTAATCATAGCACCACTGAGCTCTAACCAAGCAGATGAAGACCTTGCTCAAGGGCCCAAAAGGCCCTTGGTGATATTGAGATTTGTACTCATGACATCTGATCCAAGTCCAACATGGCAATCAGGGTTAAAACAACCCCTCACTTCACATGTACAATATTTGCTGTCACTGCACTGAACATCTTGCTTGCATTTTTCTTCACTGTGAGTAAAACCTGCAGGAATAAGCAGAAGGAATAAGCGTCCTGCCCAACACTGAAGCTTCATGGCTTCTGATCTTGACTACGGCTATCTCTCGACACACACACACACGCACAGAATTTCGAGCCGAAAAACACAGGAAATGCTGAGTTCGGTTGCGCCAAAAAACGGGCGTGGTTCAGCTCGTTTGCTGAAGTTTGCTCCGTTAAGACCGGTGACGAAGGAAGGAGAGATCAGAAAATTCTGCTGCATCAGCAACACACAATCTGTTCTACACTCAAACTACCACCCCCTTCTCTTTCTCTCTCTCTCTCTCTCTCTCTCTCTCTCTCTCTCTCTCTCTCTCTCTCTGGCTTTGTGTAGACAGATCCAAATTTAGGACACATGGTTTCCAACAAAGCGCTGGCTTTTGCTGCAATATGACTAAAAACAGCTCTTATATAAAACAACCACATTTCCTTCCTTTTTGGATTCAAGTTTTTATGATGTATGTCTTGAATCAAACCAACAGCTTTTATTTGTCGCACAGACATTAAGGCACAGTAAAGCCATGATACAGCATTAAAGCAGAATAGGTTAAGGGCCTTAATCAAGGACCCAACAGCGGCAGCTTGGCAGCGCTGAAGCTTGAGACTCTGACCATCTGATCAAACCAGAGCCTTAACCGTTACATTGATTTATTTATATTAGAGCAGAGTACACGATCAGGCGTAACATTATGACCACCTGCATAATATTGTGTTGGTCCCCCTTTTGTTGCTAAAACAGTTGAGCATCAACATCATGAACTTCTTCAGCAGTTTAAACTACAGGAGCTCGTCTGTTGGATCGGACCACACGGACCAGCCTTCGCTCCTTACATGCATCAACGAGCCTCGTCCTCCACGACCCTGTCGCCGGTTCACCACTGCTCCTTCCTTGGAGCACTTTTGAAAGATTCTGACCACTGCAGACCAGGAACATCCCAGAAGAGCTGCAGTTTTGGAGACATTCTGACCCAGACATCTCGCTCAAATCCTAATGCTCGCCCATTTTTTTCCACTTCTAACATCAACTTTGAGGACAAAATGTTCACCTGCTGCCTAATAAATAAATCCACCCACTAACAGGAGATAATCAGTGTTCTTCACTTCACCACTCATAATGTTATAATGTTATGCCTGTTCAGTGTATGTCTCAGCACTGGATCGTGATTGCCTGGAAGTTCAGGTGTGAGTTCAGAACATTGAACACACTGGTAGGTTGTGCTTCCAGTTTCATACAGACTGAGGGTCTCCTAATGACCTTACTGAGCTTCAAGGAACATGTTTTGTGTGTTTGCTCGTAATATTTTGCCAAATGTTTTGAGAAACCAGACATTTTCAGCCAGATGCGGCTCTTCCCCAAAACTTTTACCACAAAGTTGGAGGCACGCAATTGTACGGTGTACCTGCCTTTTCCAGCAAGTTGTGCTTCTCTTCACACACACAAAAGTACATTAATAGTACAATCCAATAAGAGCTCGAATCAATTCCAAACATTTTGAGAAGCAGCTTTTGTTGAAGTTGAATAAAAATATTGGCTTTCTCTGAATCTGAATGGTGCATTAAATCACAGTCAACTCTAAATATTTGGTTTTATTTGATCTAAAATTATTGACTCGTGATTTTCTATTGAAAACTAATGTTTGTTCTACTTTGTGACACGATCTTTTTGTAATTGTATTTGCTAAATAAGGATCCATTTTTACAAGATTGATTTTTTTATCTTTTTTTTACCGACTTGTTTGATTGGTGTTTAGATCTTTGTAGGAGGCGGTAGCTCAGTGTTTAAGATGTTGGACTTCTGATCAAAAGGTCATGAGTTTAAATACCAGCACTACCAAGTTGCCACCGCTGGGCCCCTGAGCGAGGCCCTCAACTGTTCGTTTGTACTGTATGAATGAGATAATTGCAAGTAGCTCTGGATGAGGAGATGCTGTAAATGTTTCATTCTGGCGTGTTGAAGAGGTTGTTGTGTAGATCTTGGCGAATGCAGTGTTGAGGTACAAATTATACGTTCAATATGAATCATATACTCAAGTATTGTTCAAATCAGATACTCAAAGACTTTTACTCAAGTTCTATTGGAATCTGTGACTTTGATCTTGTAATCTTGTAAAATGTTTTGCTGTAAGGTACG
>NC_060896.1:2973888-3021388 GCF_014805685.1 Silurus meridionalis
CCCGACCATAAGATTAGTATGTGTTTCATTTTTAACATCCCATTCCACATTTAGTCTCCATATGCTGTTATAATAACCTCCACTCTTCTGGGAAGATGTTCCACTATGTTTTGTGAAGATTTGTGCTCCTTCAGTCACAGGGGTGTTAGTAAAAGTACTGATGTAGTTGAAATGAGGAGGTCTGAGGTACAGTCAGCATTCATCTTAAAGGTGTTCAGTAGGGTACACCTGGGTGACTTAAGAAAAGGAAACTGTCCAAGTTTTGTTTCACAAGTGTACAAATAGAGCTAACAGACAGTATACTTGTGAAAAATCGTGTTCACATGACCCTCACAATGACCTCACGCTTGCTCAACACACCCTGTCTTCTCAGTTTCCAATGGTGTTACTGATGGTTAAGTCTGACATGTTACACAGCAATCATGGACACACAAACTTCTGTCGCGCTGAAGACGCCTTCCATCATCGTCCAGTAAAGCAGCTCCCACAGTAAAGCATATGTAAGGCGTATCTGCACGTATGAATGAGCTGTTACTATAGAAACGACACAAGGACCTCCACGTGATTAGGCGTTTCCTTTTCCTGCTTGATTCATACGCCCACGATTAGGCTTCGCTACATCGATCTACACCATGTAGGTGTTCTTCAAAACTACTAATAGATTTAGCCTTGGCTTCGCCACACTGCAGCACACTGATGTACGCCCTCGTAGTGAGTGTATTGTGTGTATGCTAGAGACTATTTAAAGGATTTAAACAACAACAAACACGTTGCGATACTGCGCATGTCTGGTTCTGAAGCATTTCCGGGGGCGCCATTTTTAAAGCACGGAGCCGTCAAAGCACAATGACTAACACGTACTTTTTAAGTTTAGATAAATCATAACAGTTGAGATATTTATCAACACTGAAAACACTCCACAATGTGGAATTAGCGGAGCCTTTTAATCAGACTCGGTTTCTTCAGTCATTATGGAATAAAAAACAGCGATTAAATCCACATGAACATATTTAAGTTTGTGCAGTTTGCTACAGATGCGGTTTGCGAGCTCTGATTAGTGCGCTCTCTGACCATCCGATTACACAGACCTGAAAATGCAGAGTTGATTGGACGCCTTTTGTGATTAGAACTTTTGTGTTTACAATTTGAAGAAGAACCACATATAAGTCAGTTGTCCTAATACTTTTGGCCGAATAGTGTACCTGAGCGGAACCTAATAAAACTGTAAGGAACACGTTGTAGGTTTGAATTGATTCACTCTCTCTCTATTTCTCACACACACACACACACACACACACACACACACACACACACACACACACACACACACACACACTTATTTACACCCCACATGCACCTGCTCCACACGAGTCCAACGCTGAACCAGGTCATTTTCCACACACGCTTCCTCGTTCTGGCGTCAAGCAAAACAATCACTTTTTTATCACGATTTTATTCACTTCACTTCGATTGTTTTGCTTGACTTTTTTTTTTTTATGTTTTGGTTTACATTCGTGTATCTGTTACGTGATTCTGGTTCATAGAGAATGAAAGTGACAGTGTATGGAGAACGGTTCCACTTACGCCTATGCTTCTTCTGGACAAGAAACTGGCTTTGATGCATTACCTATCATCATGGCAACCTGAAATAAAGACGCCAGAATGAGGAAGCGTGTGTGGAAAATGACCTGGTTCAGCATTGGACTCGTGTTTGGAGCAGGTGCATGTGGAGTGTAAATAAGTGTGTGTGTGTGTGTGTGTGTGTGTGTGTGTGTGTGTGAGAGAAATAGAGAGAGAGTGAATCAATTCAAACCTACAACGTGTTCCTTACAGTTTTAACAGGTTCCGCTCAGGTACACTATTCGGCCAAAATTATTAGGACAACTGACTTATATGTGGTTCTTCTTCAAATTGTAAACACAAAAGTTCTAATCACAAAAGGCGTCCAATCACCTCTGCATTTTCAGGTCTGTGTAATCGGATGGTCACTTCACAAAACCTGTGAAAATCACTTCACAACCTGTAGCATCTGTTACAGAGGAGAAAGATGTCGGATTTATTGTTGCAGCCAATTCATATGGGAGATATGTGCCAATCGGATACTAAATTAGAAGACATAATCGAAAAATACTTTTAAAAAAAAATCAAGCCACGAATTATGCAGTGTGTCCAGATTTCAGAGTGTAGTTTTAGCACATGTCCAGTAACAAATTCTATACGATGCGGAGGCTAATATCTAAAATAAATCAACATTTGACAATTAGCATTCATGAACTAGCATTGTCTCAAAATGCAAAAATAAAGGTCAAGGTGTTTTTTTACTTACTTTACATGTAAGGGTACCAGTATCACCTAGCTGCCACTCTTGGGCTCAAGGACCCCAGAATCGCCAAGCTGGCATTCAGGTTCAAGGACCCCCAATATTGCCACGTTGCTATTTTTAGGCTCAAGGGCCCCCAGTATTGCCAAGCTGCTACTCTTGGGCTCAATGATACCAGTATCACCTAGCTGCCACTTTAGAACTGAAAAGCATCGATATTGCCGAGCTGCTTTTCTTGGGCTCGAAGGCCCCAGTATTGCCAGGCTAAGTCTCCTTGGCTGAAGGGCATCAGTATTGCCAAGCTGCCACCACTTTGCTCAAAGGCATTAGTATCACCTAGCTGGCACTCTTGGGCTCAAGAGCCACAGTATTACTAAGATGAGACTCCTTGGCTAAAGGGCATCAGTATTGCCAAGCTGCCACCACTTTGCTCAAAGGCATTAGTATCACCTAGCTGGCACTCTTGGGCTCAAGAGCCACAGTATCACTAAGCTGAGACTCATTGACTAAAGGGCATCAGTATTGCCAAGCTGCCACTCTTAGGTTCAAGGGCCCCAGTATCACCAAGCTGCCACTGACAAATTCTCACATCTACATTAATTCTGTCTGCTTATTTGTTCATAAAAATGTTGACAATAGCTATTTTTGTCGATTTAACAAAAATCTAAAGAGACCTACCAGCAAATAATAATTTGCTGCTAGATACAGCAAGAATAATATAGATGCCAAAATGTATACAAATCTATTTTGATGTATTTGTTTTCGGTTGCTAAACTGGTAACATAAATGTGATCCCAAATAAATCAAAGTATGATTTCATCTGAATTAATTCGCATCACATCTCTCAAAAACCCTGTATCAGTCTACATCGGTCACCATATAAATACTGTAACAGCGGAATGCCTATTTGTATGAGATTCGTTTTACAAATCAAGATCTGTGCTTTCATCAGGCTTTTTTTTGGGGGGGGGAGAAACATTCATTTACATCTCCGTCTCTGTTTCAGATTACCTTCTCTCCTGTGTCCATCTCCAGTTAATGAAACACGACTCCTCTATGCATGGGAATTACCCAGAGGGCACCTGAATGGGAGAAAGTGATTTTTTTCTGCTTTTTCATGCCAAAAATGGTTTAATTGCTGCACACATGACATGGCTGTGAAAATACAATACAAAAGTCTTTCTTTCTTTAGCTGAGGAAACAGGAAGCACACGAATCGAATTGTTTCTTTGGAAAGCAATGTGTGTTAAATGCATTCTGTGTATAGGACACGCGAGATAACAGACCAAACCCAACCTTCTCACTTTCTTTTCACACACATCACAGCTAATTCATTCAATCATTCATTACTACTAACCTTCCTCACATGTGCTTTGTCACATGTACATTACAGAAAAGGGAAATTCTTTCTTCACATATCCCACAGCTCAGGATCAACCATTGTACAGTACCAAAATACAGCACAGGGTGTTGAGGGCCTTGCTTGAGGGCCCAAATGTGACAGCTAAGGACATACCAGGACTTGAACACCCACCATTTTGATGAGTAAACCAGAGCCTTAAACACTGGGATATCACTTCTGCTTTTCACATATCCCAGCTTGTCAGGAAGCTGGAGTCAGAGCACAGGGTCAGCCATGGTATGGTGCTTCTGGAACAGATAGGGTTAGGTGCTCAAGGGCCCAACAGTGGCAGCTTGGTGGTGCTGGGGCCTTGAACCCCTTGACCTTGTGATCAGCAACCCAGGGTTTTAACTACTGGACCAGTTCCCTAACCCAACCTCATCTTATCAAATCCCTAAACTGAACTCTCAATTCTCTGAATCATTTATGTAGAATGAAGCATACAAGGATATATATAAAAATTAAGCTGGAAAAAAAAGTTCAATATCCACATTTTCTCTTTAGAAAAAAGATATTTTGTTTTGTATAGTGAACTTTGACATTGACTCTTCAATCAGTGGAAATGTACTGAAGCGATATCAGCCTATCAAAGATTAGAGCTCTATAGCAGGCCACTCAAGATCTTTCACTCTAAACTTTCTTTCAGCTTCTCCCATTAGGGGTCGCCACAGTGGATCATCCGCATGTTCGATTTGGCACATGTTTTTACGCTGGATGCCCTTCCTAACGAAACCCTCCCCATTTTTCCAGGCTTGGGACCGGCACTAAGGCTTGTGCAACCCTAATGGCTGGGGTTGGTTCCCTGACCGGGGATCGAACCCGGGCCGCAGTGGTGAGAGCGCTGCATCCTAACCACTAGACCACCAGGGCACCAACATTTTTCACTCTAAACCATGTAAAGCATATCTTCATTTAGCTGCTTTGTGCACAGAAGCTGTGAGGTATACAATTGTCTTATAACCACGTTTCCTTGATAGAAAAATCATCTTTTGTCAATCCTTGACCTGTCACACTTTTCCAACCAATCAGATTTCAGCATTTCTTCACTCAGTGTGGATGAAGGATTGGTCTGGAAAGGTTTGAGTGTAATGTGCTGAATATACATTATACTGTAAGTGCACCCCAGAGTCAGACATACAAATACTTTTGTCCATTAAATGTATGTGCATAGTATCAAATCAGCGCTCGGATTTCGGAATAAATAGAATCATTGTGTATTTTATGGCTCAGTTTTTGCCCTTGTTTTATATTTCTACTGCCTGGGGGAGTCAAACATGACATTTAAGGATGAGCAAAAGTCATTGAATTTTGAAGAAAGGTCTCAGGAAAAAACCATGGGCAGAATAATGAACCAAACAAGATAAAAACAAAAATGTCAGATCTGAATGCAGGTCTTTTTTTTTGTACGTAATTCAAAACCCAGCACACGTGTTATTTCCTGCTGTCAGGATGGAGCTTTAATTATAATGCTTTTTCATTTCTGTATTTAGAATTGAGCATAAGTGACTGAAATTAGAGATGCACAAAGATGTAGTGCAAAAACTTTATCAGAATAGTGTCGTTTGAATAAATGAAATCTCAGACGCCTGGAAAATGCAAATGAGAGATTATCTGACCTGCTTTTTTAATTACGTTCCTCCTCAGAGCTTCTGGTCATATTAATGGATGCCAACCTTTAACCATTTGACACTTCAGATGTCCAGGGGTTTGTTTTAATATGCAAATCAGAAAAAAATAAAGTTATAAAAATATATCAAGTTTGTTGAACCTGCTGCATCACCAGAACTGCATTAAAATACACTATAGGAACAAAATATTGGAAGATGAATATTCTAGAAATAGGTGGTACAATATAAATAGATTTAAAAATGGCACAAGGAGTCAACACCAACAGCTGCATTATTACTAAATAAGGCACCAAAAACTAGCAAATAAATTCTTCCTTTTCCTCTTTCTTGCATTTTATGATTTCTCTTTATGTTCTGTCAGCCTCTGTGTTGTTGAAACTTTGCAGTTTCTTTTCTGTATCATGGAAATTGCCATGAAATTTTAATAGCGCCACGTGCCACAGTGGAACACTAGTATAATCTGAGACTGTAGAAAGAATACAAGCTTATAAGCTCAAGAAGACGGTTTTATATTCACCCACCCGTCCCAGACGTCGTCTCCACATTACCTATGCTGACGAGTGGAGGCAAACCTTTCTCACACGCTGGTAATTGCGATATGCTATTTCCAGCGTACTGTACAGCCACGTTAGAGAGCCTACTGTATAATCGACTCTATCGCTGTGGACTCTCATGTGATCTGAGTGCTACACACCGCAGTGCTGTCAATGTAAAAAGCCTCACCTGCACCGCCTTCAAGTTTTAATCGCGAGCTCACAGCTGCCACCTCTCATTACGCCAACACCTCGATATACCTCGATTCTCCCCAAAGTGGCGTCGAAATGTTGTTTGCTTTTCCACTTAAAATCCAACACATCACAACAGAGGTTCAGTTTCCTCCAAAATTAAATGCATTCTGAAAGGGTGCTGAAAAGATCATATTACGATTCACGAAGATACAATACATATCCCGATATATACTGTAGAACTGCTACAAATTTCTTACCAATCTGAGAGCTTGTCAAGGTGTTACATACTTCATGCGAACATGAATCCGTCCACCCTACTTCACACGCAATGTCTTTATGGGTGGTTCATGAAGACCGCCCACTAATGGGCATCAACATGATGGAACAATGTTCGAGCCTCTTAGTTTATAGGGAAATTGTAATGCTAGATAACAGGCATTCTATAGCATTGTGCACACCTGAGTTTGTGAATATATCATATATTTAATATATTAGTATATCAAAAAAAATCTACTATTTATTTATTTTTGGTTATTACAATTTTACAGAAATTAAATTAGCAGCTTTCCAGTCACTGTGTAATTTATAAAAAAAATATACCTGCTTCAAACTGAAATTCATTGAAGTACCCTGGCATTGTATACGTTCCATTTTTAATACTGTATTTAACATTAAAAAAAAAAAATGTTACCCGATTAACTAGCCTGACACTTTTCCAGACCTTTATCCTGGACTTATAATCACTTCTCACTCTTCATGATGCTGTTTGGTTCAGTTCTAATGCAAATTCTTGGTTTTCTCAGCAACATGTCAAATGAAGTGACTGCTAATGGCAACTAGTTTTAAATACAATTTGCATTAGTATATAGATATGCAACCTATACTGATTTCTCTCAGTATCACTTCAATATTATGCCCTGGTTTGTAACGATTTGTGACTCAAAGCCCAGTCAATTCTATTTCAGTTCCAGTGTAAACCCCTATGGAAATGTCTAAAGGGGTGAATACTTATGCAAAGCACTATAAGTTACACAGTATATAATAATAACAGCTGAACACCTGGTGCTGTTTATGAGGAATCAAAGGGCGTCTCAGACCCACGCTTTCATTTGCATTACTCTGGACTCTATTCATCATTATTCTTTTAGAACATTCTTATTCAACACCAGCACTGAAATCTCACCCTGACAGCTGCACCAGCAAAGTCATCTGGGTTGCATGACCATTTCCATTCATCCACTCTAATGTTCAGGTAATCCCTCTCACACAGACACTTTTCAATGGAAATGCAGTGGTCCATGATTAGGAAGGGGTTATGGGTAAGAGCAAGCCAGAGCAGAAAATCTATGAACTTGTACGCAAAAGTCTAAATACAGAACGAGGGTAACTCTTATGAGTGAACAGATGTTGAAACATTACTGGGAAAGATGTGCTAAACTTCTGAGGTTGGTCCACTGAGTGGATTCTCTATAATGCTGCTCTCACATTTAACCTTTCTTTTTCCACAGTAAGTGCTAGATACAACTCTTGATGTGCTGTTATAAAAGAAACCACAATATTGCGTTGACCAGTCCTGGCTAGCGTGTAACTTTCTAACCTAGCCAGCTCCCTAGATGCGCACATTATGATTATAATTATACATTCTAACATTAGAGTATTATGTGATATTGTAAAGAGTTATGTTTGGGCAACAGGATGGAGTGATCTAGTGTGTGCTTGAGGAAAAAAAAGAGTGATCTGTTTTGTGTTTGGGTAACAATGTGGAGTATCTAGTGTGTTTGGAAAAAGAGTTGGAGTGATTTAGTGTGTATTTGAGTAACGAAATGAGGTGATCTAGTTTGTGTTTGGGTAAAGAATTAGAGTGATCTGGTGTGCGTTTGTGTAACAAGGTGGCGTGATCTAGGGTACATGTGCAAAAAAGCTTAAGTGATCTAATGTGTCTTTGTGTAAAAGCTAACGTGATCTAACGTGTGTAAAGAACTGGAGCGATCTGTTGTGTATTTGGATAAAATAAACTTTAAGTAATCTTGAGGTTGTGTAAAGAGGTGGAGTGATCTAGTGTGTTTTTGTGTAAAGAGCTGGAACAGATTAACAGATTTAACAGATTAAAGCCCCCTCTAATGTTTCTGGCCTTACTCCCCTGTCATAGTACCAACATTTAATGTACCAACTCTAACCTCCACTCTCCTACACTTCTCCTTTCCCTGCTGTCTTTGTAAAGCAATCTACTGTGTGTTTGGGTAAAGAGGTGGAGTTATCTAGTGTGTGTTTGGGTAGAGAGGTGGAGTGATCTAGTGTGTGTTTGGGTAAAGAGGGTGAGTGATCTAGTGTGCAATTGAGTAACAAGGTGTACTAGTGATGTAGTGTGTGTTTGGGTAAAGAGGTGGAGTTATCTAGTGTGTGTTTGGGGGAAAACGGTGGAGTGATCTAGTGTGTGTTTGGGTAAAGAGGTGAAGTGATCTAGTGTGTAATTGAATAACATGATGTAGTGATGTAGTGTGTGTTTGGGTAAAGAGTTGCCGTGATCTAGTGTGTGTTTGGGTAAGGCGGAGTGATCTAGTGAGTGTTTGGGTAAAGAGGTGGAGTGATCTAGTGTGCAATTGAGTAACAAGGTGTAGTGATGTAGTGTGTGTTTGGGTAAAGAGGTGCCGTGATCTAGTGTGTGTTTAGGTAAAAGGTGAAGTGATCTAGTGTGTTTGTTTAAAGAGGTGAAGTGATCTAGTGTGTAATTGAATAACATGGTGTAGTGATGTAGTGTGTGTTTGGGTAAAGAGTTGCCGTGATCTAGTGTGTGTTTGGGTAGAGAGGCGGAGTGATTTAGTGTGTGTTTGGGTAAAGAGGTGGAGTGATCTAGTGTGTTTGGGTAAAGAGGTGGAGTGATCTAGTGTGCAATTGAGTAACAAGGTGTAGTGATGTAGTGTGTTTGGGTAAAGAGGTGCCGTGATCTAGTGTGTGTTTGTGTAAAGAGTTGAAGTGATCTAGTGTGCAATTGAGTAACAAGGTGTAGTGATGTAGTGTGTGTTGTGTAAAGAGTTGAAGTGATCTAGTGTGTAAATGAATAACAAGGTGTAGTGATGTAGTGTGTGTTTGGGTAAAGAGGTGCCGTGATCTAGTGTGTGTTTTGGTAAAAAGGTGAAGTGATCTAGTGTGTTTGTGTAAAGAGGTGAAGTGATCTAGTGTGTAATTGAATAACATGGTGTAGTGATGTAGTGTGTGTTTGGGTAAAGAGGTGCCGTGATCTAGTGTATGTTTGGGTAATGAGATGAAGTAATTGTTAGTTCTGAGGCATTTTTAACTCTTCACTGTCTTTCTTCTTAAGAAAATCCTCAGGATGCAGGACCGAGAGGAGGCTGTGAGGTGAATTTAAAGTGCATAATACTGCTGGATTTGCTTACGGGGGAAAGTGGTTTAATGGTAACAGCCAGTCCCTCCGATGCTCTTCAGAGCCAGAGGACATGCAAGTTTTTTCCTTTCCTTTTATTTTCAGGCTGATTTGCTTTTAATATCCTACTGTCTCATAAAACCTCAGTTCAGCCCTGTGTAATAAAACCTGCAATATGACTGCATTTTACTTCTACCACCCTGAAGTTGATTATTTTCTTTTAATAGCAGGAGTGACATGGAGTGTTCTATTCCTCTTATACAATAGCATTCGTCCCACATTTCTGTATTTGTCAAAGAGGGACACGTCATAGTTTTTAGAGTCAAAGGCAGTGGATGCAAGTACATGTGAAGGAACTAGTTATTAATATTATTATCCAGAAGCAGAAAAAAAATGCTGATGGATGCATTTTCAGGTGTGGCGATTAGAAAACAATGTGAACTAGGCGAAGACATAGACAAAAGCGAGGAACAAAAGTATGACTAGTTAATTGAATTGATAAATGAGGCTCTTTATATGGCAAATAGCAGAACACAATACTTCATACAATCTAAATACAAACCCAGGTATATATATACACATGAGTTGGACACGGGAGTGGACTTAGCTGTGACTAGGATAACAAATAAACCAAAGAACCAATCACAAGACAGAAAACCCAGGGTTTCAGTCAGAGTCTCTTTCAGGTTTTCAGTCATGGTTTCTTTCCTGGTTTCTGTTATGGGTTTCCATCATGGCTTCTTTTAGGGTTTCTGTCAGGGTTTTTATTCAGAGTTTTTATTCAATGTTCTCAGTCAGTGTATTCATTCAGGGTTTTCAATCAGTGTTTCTTTCAGTTTCAGTCAGGGTTTACTTTTAGGTTTTTTTAATCAGGGTTTCAGTCAGGATTTCTTTTAGGGTTTCAGTCAGGATTTCTTTTAGGGTTTCAGTCAGGATTTCTTTCAGGGTTTCAGTCAAGAGTTCTTTTAGGGTTTCAGTCAGGATTTCTTTCGGGTTTCAGTCAGGATTTCTTTTAGGGTTTCAGTCAGGATTTCTTTCAGGTTTCAATCAGGGTTTCAGTCAGGTTTCAGTCAGGGTTTAATTAAGGGTTTTTATTCAAGGTTTTTATTCAGGGTTTTCAGTCTGGGGTTTCAGTCAGGGTTTATATTTAGGGTTTTCATTAAGGATTTCCATCAGGATTTCAGTCAGGGTTTCATTCGGGGTGCCAATAATTCTTTATCTGTGACTTTTATCATAATTAACTCTAAAGAAGTAATCCTTTATAACGCCTTCATTTTTTCCAGCTAGGGAGCCTTCCAGCCCGTCTCGTATTTGTCATGGATGACCTTTCAGCCGACCTGGAAGGAGCAAGTGGATGCTCGGCTCAAATCCAAAGCCGTTGAAAGGTCAGAGACAAAACTCAGGCCAAGTTGCATCGTTTCCTCCAACATGGTGCTGATTACTAAACAGAGAGGAGAAATTACACCATATGGATAAGGTTTGTGAACATCTGAACATAAGATTTTGGACATCTCATTCCAGATTTAGTCAGAAGTTCACTATAGTTAGGAAGAAGTTCACTATATTTTGTGTTACAAGTCATCTGAAAGGTTCAATTTGAGCTCTATCTCAGGCTGCTCAAGAACTTCCAACTCATGCAAAGCATATCTTCATGGATGACTCGTTCAAGTGAAGGGAATATCTTAATGTTAAGCTACAAATTAAAATAATAATAATTATTATTATTATTATCAAAATCCATTTAACACAAATTAACCTTTAATATTTTGTATTGAGTCGCCTCTCTCCCACTCTCTCCTTCTGTTTCTCTGTATTTCTGTCTTTTTCTTTCTTTCTTTCTTTCTTTCTTTCTTTCTTTCTTTCTTTCTTTCTTTCTTTCTTTCTCTGTGAGTGTGTGTGTGTGTGTGTGTTTTCTGTGTGTGTGTGTGTGTGTGTGTGTGTGTGTGTGTGTGTGTGTGTGTGTGTGAGTTATTGTTGCGTTGTCAGATTTGTCAGTGTGGCATTAAAAGTGCATTAAGCGTCTCAGCGGCAGGGGGTGAACAGGAGAAACAGGGGTCGAGTATCCAGAAATAACGCTTTCAACGCTTAAAACACGTCCATCATATCACACACACACACACACACACACACACACACACACACACACACACGTACATTCAGTGGCACAAAATACAGCCAGATGTGCTTTTACCCACAAACTGTTACAAGGGTTGCAGTGGAAGATCTCCTGCTATAAAGCTCTGACCCCAACCCTAAGGAACACCTCTGGGATAAACTAGAATGCTGACTGTATCTTCTCAAACACACTGTAAAATCTAGTGGAACATCTTCCCGGAAGAATGGAGGATATTATATCAGCTAATGGAGACTAAATGTGGAATGTTTGAAAAATCTTCTCACGTGTCCACACACTTTTGTACACATAGTGTATATGGACAATGGAAATTCCACGGTTGATCTAATAATTACAGGATTTACTCAACACATGATCTTATCGGTCTGTGGCACCTGACCAGAGAACATTGCATCAGGGATCATCCCAGAACAGTTACGAGGTCTCAGGAATGCTGATTCAGTTTCCATCATCACCTTCCCAGACTCACTGACAGCACTGAAGTGCAGACATAGATGGAGCAGACATGAATACAGAGCACAATGCAGTGACACACACACACACACACACACACACACACACACGTACATTCAGTGGCACAAAATACAGCCAGATGTGCTTTTACCCACAAACTGTTACAAGGGTTGCAGTGGAAGATCTCCTGCTATAAAGCTCTGACCCCAACCCTAAGGAACACCTCTGGGATAAACTAGAATGCTGACTGTATCTTCTCAAACACACTGTAAAATCTAGTGGAACATCTTCCCGGAAGAATGGAGGATATTATATCAGCTAATGGAGACTAAATGTGGAATGTTTGAAAAATCTTCTCACGTGTCCACACACTTTTGTACACATAGTGTATATGGACAATGGAAATTCCACGGTTGATCTAATAATTACAGGATTTACTCAACACATGATCTTATCGGTCTGTGGCACCTGACCAGAGAACATTGCATCAGGGATCATCCCAGAACAGTTACGAGGTCTCAGGAATGCTGATTCAGTTTCCATCATCACCTTCCCAGACTCACTGACAGCACTGAAGTGCAGACATAGATGGAGCAGACATGAATACAGAGCACAATGCAGTGACACACACACACACACACACACACACACACACACTCACTTCTTCAGTACCTGGTACACACACTAATCTGACTTGTCCAAATCCATGTATATACAAGAGTTCTTAGAGCGCACTAACACAGACCACCATGAGAGAAAAAGTGGGAAAAAAAGAGAGAAAGAAAGAGAAAGAGAGAGAAACTAATTCCAAACAAGGCAGCGTGAGGAATGAGTAACGAGTATAAAGAAGACACAGGAATGCTGGAGCTTTTGAGAACTAACAGAGAGATGTAGTGAGAAAGAGAAACAGAAAGAGATAGATAGATAGATAGATAGATAGATAGATAGATAGATAGATAGATAGATAGATAGATAGATAGAGAGAGAGAGAGAGAGAGAGAGAAAGAGGGATGGATTAAGTACTACAAAAGATTCTCAGTCACTACCTAAAACTTCTGACCGCTCACCAGCCAAGAAATCCACATGTATATACAAATGAAGGGTTTTTCTGTTTGTTTATTTCACACTGGAACCTGATTGGCTGTTAGGTTTTATGATGTAATAACACATTCATGTCCTGTTCCTTTTTTAAATGCAGGATTTATTATCATGATGTTTAATCAATTATGTAGTAAATCTGGAACAATTTTGGCTTTTTGCAAAACATGAAGAAGAAGAAAAGGAATGCAGCAAGAAACAGTGAAAGAGAGAGAGAAAAGAGAGGATAGATAGATAGATAGATAGATAGATAGATAGATAGATAGATAGATAGATAGATAGATAGATAGATAGAAAGAAAGAAAGATGATAGATAGATAGAAAGAAAGAAAGATAGATAGATAGAAAGAAAGAAAGATGATAGATAGATAGATAGAGATAGATAGATAGATAGATAGATAGATAGATAGATAGATAGATAGATAGATAGATAGATAGATAGATAGATAGATAGATAGATAGAGATAGATAGATAGAAAGAAAGAAAGAAAGAAAGAAAGAAAGAAAGCAGTGAGAGAGAGAGAGAGAGAGAGAGAGAGAGAGAGAGAGAGAGAGAGAGAGAGGGAGAAAACGAGAGAGTGAAACAGAGACTTTATTCGAGAGAAATGTGCTGAAATCAGAAAGAAATGCTGTAAGATTGACAGACAGACAGATAGATAGATAGATAGATAGATAGATAGATAGATAGATAGATAGATAGATAGATAGATAGATAGATAGATAGATAGAGAGAAATTTAAAACAGTGCTGAAGTACTGAAACCTACATTAAAACATGCAGAAGAAGCGAAGAATAAGCGAGAGAGAATGAGAGAATGAGAGAGAGAGAGAGAGAGAGAGAGAGAGAGAGAGAGAGAGAAATCAGAAACATGCTGAAGTGCTGAACTCAGGAGCGCAAGATGAAGAAAGAGAGAGAAAGAAGAAGTGAGAGTGGGAACGACAGAGGGAGGGAGAAGGAGAGAGTGAGAGACAAGTGAGCAAGTTGCAGGATCGCAGCCCCACATACCGGTATTTCATTCCCGTGTGCTTTCCCGTGGACTCTTTCAGAGAGATGTGGTGTCGCGGAGTGAAGGAGCCGAAGCTGCGCGCGATGATGGCCACCGTGCGGAACTTGGCACGAGCTGCGTTCACCACGTTGGGGCTGGTGGCACTCTGCTTGCCGTGTTCTCCATTCCGACCCTTCAGGTTGTGCTCAGTGCAGGCAATAGACACCTGCATGACGGCCGGTGAGGACGAGGATGATGAAGCTGTAGAGATGTGGAGGAGTGGAGGAGCTGGAAGATGTGGAGGTGCGAGCGTCTAGGACAGCGTTCAGGACAGGGTCCGGGACAGCGTTCAGGACAGGGTCCACACCGCTCAGTCCATGGCAGAGCAGCGTAAAGTTGTTCCTGCCTTAATCCTGATCAGTCCTCCTCTTCTTTTTCTTCCTTTTCTTCTTTTTCTCCCAGAGTGTGTGTGTGAACATGCGAGTGCGAATGCGTTCGGCTGAGCGCAAGCGATGCGGAGACACTTTCACATGGCACACACACACACTGAGAGCATCTTGAACAGGGTCAGTGACAAAGAAGCCGGCTGGAAGAGGAGGGAGGGAAGAAGGGAGGGAAGGAGGGAGGGAGCGAGGGAATGTTAGGACGGTCCAGCGCATTTCGTCAGGTTCAGCATATCTCACATCGTTTTCTCTCTCTCTCTCTCACACACACACACACACACACACACACACATCCATCACACGCTCTATCTCTCTTTCTCTCTATCTTTCTCTCACTCTCTCTCTCTGCGCCTTTTCTCTTCCACTCATTCGCTCGTTCCCCCGCCACAAACAAAATTTATCGTTTGCTCTCTCCCCCTCTCTTTTCTCTCCTTCTCTCCTCCCAGACAATCTTCCGGTGAGCTCAGCTGTAGAGCTCCAAGGGAGTGATACGATACTGAACTCTCTCTCTCTCTCTCTCTCTCTCTCTCTCTCTCTCTCTCGCTCTCACTCTTTCACTCGTTCTCTTCCTTTCTCTCGGTCCTTCTCTCTTTCTGCCTACTAGCTACTAATTTCATTCTCTCTGCTTCTTCTCTCTTCCATACTCTTTCCTTCTCTAGGAGGGATTAGCACATCCCAAATGACATCATTATCCACATCATTATATATATTGTGTCACTTACACACACACACACACACACACACACACACACACACACACACACACACACACACACACAGAGTATAAAACAGATCCCCTAGTTCTCAGCTTAGCGCAACAATGCTTAGCATCGAATACAAATTCTTGTGCTTTCTGTTGGCATACAGATGCACTGCAAAAAAAGACAGAGAGAGGGATTCAGGGGAAGAGAGAGAGAGAGAGAGAGAGAGAGAGAGAGAGAGAGAGAGAGAACTGGCCTGTAAATAATTAGAGTTGGAAGACTGTTTGTCTCTAATGAGACAAAGCAGCAGACTGACATGCCAGGAGGATGAAAGAAAGAAAGAAAGAAAGAAAGAAAGAAAGAAAGAAAGAAAGAAAGAAAGAAAGACAGCTGATATCCACTGCCACACCACTTCTTATTTTATGGAATTAAACGATGCTCTTGGTAAATTCACTGCATAATGATGAGTTCAGGAGCCTCATTTGTGCCAACAGAAAAAACTCACTCGGTTTTACACAAAGCTCCGAAGCAGAACTCATCACCTGGGAACACTGAGAAAAATATTTCACCTGCTTCAACCAAAGTCTGTCAAAACTTGGTTGCAAAAACAATGACCCTTAAAAAAAAAAACAAGATCAAAGCAGATCCTCTCAGAGTTACAGACAAAAGTATTGGGACACCAGATGTGGTTCTTCCAAAACTTTCCACAAATCTGGAGGCACACAAGTGTATAGGATGTCTATGAATGTGCACGACAATGTTCCTGTGCACAAAGCAAGCTCCATGAAGATATGCTTTTCATGGGTTGGAAGATGTGGAAGATCTCCTGCTTTAAAATTCTGACCTTGGAATGAATCGGAATGCTGCACCCCAGGCCTCTTCACCTCACCTACCTACATCAGTACCTGACACAATCATAGTTAAATGAGAACAAATCTCCACTAAATATAGAGGAACATCTTCCCAGAAGAGTGGAGATTACCACATACCAATCTTATGGTCAGGTGTTCAAAGTGTATATATATATATATATATATATATATATATATATATATATATATATATATATATATATATATGCATCATTTTAATTTAATGATTTAATAAACAAAAAAATCTAGCTAGAATAAAAGATGGAATATAAAATTGTATATGAAAATGTATATATATTATATATATAGTATTTATTGGTAAACATTGTATAAAGTGCTGGATATATATCTCATCCTGTCCCTTTGTTCTCTAGATCTGTACGTGTGTGTGTGTGTGTGTGTGTGTGTGTGTGTGTGTGTGTGTGTGTGTTGGGGTGTATGTAAAATATAACAGATGTCTTTATATTTAATGCTATAAATGAGAAATCTCTGTTTCAGAAATGTGGTCATGTTTCAGGAGTGTTTTCCTTCTTATACAAAGATGGACTGAGATGTAACCACGGTTACAGGGCTGACCTTTGCTTCCTGAACAGAGCGTGAGGCTGTACAGTATACACACACACACCATATCACACACACAATATTAAAGCTTCCTTCACCTCTTCCCCATTCATACACTCACTTGAACCTAATTGAGCTTCAGTTCCTTTTCACTCCTGTATTTTTTTCTGTTCAATCAGATGATCTGTTTTTTGTTTTCCCTTCATAAAAGTCTGACTGAAGCTTCACCTCGCTCTGCTGTACAGATTTGTATTTTACATTTTAGACAGTTATTATATTTCTCATGCTCCTGATATTTCCCTTCAATTGAACTAGGAGACACTATAAGCTCACAAATCTCCACATAATGTAGTGGAACATCTTCCCAGAAGAGTGGACAACTATGAGAACTCAATTTAAAATTGGATGTTCAAAAAGAAGCACATACTTCTACACTACACACTTTTAGCCCTGTAGTGTGCATAAATAAATAAACCACTGTACCGCTTTCTGTGCGTCACCTGGTGTGATGGCGTGTACAGAGAAAATAAACTGATACAACAGAAATGAAGCTGTATATGGAGTGTATCGATGTACTGTGGTTTCAGGTTGATCGAATCCCAGCAATATCTCCAGGTCTCTCACTGAGCCTCAGATCAATCTCTGATCACTGCCACTGTTTAATACACACACACTCACACACACTCTCTCTCCATTACAGCTGCACGCCGAAGTATCGATCCTCCCAGAGGTGAGAATATTTACCGCAATTATCAGCTGCCCCCGAGAGTCATTACGAGCTCCCCTGTTTATATCCCGATACATTCCAATCTGTCATCCGCTACATTCCAGAGGGAACCAGAAACCACATTATAGTCACACTTTGAACCATCGTGTACTGATAATTAAACTCCAGTGTCCAGGGGAATGCTGGATTGTGATTGGCTGGAAGTTCAGGCATGAGTTCAGAGCGTTGAATACATGAAGAGTTTTTTAGTGTAATCAGTGTTAAACATGAACTCACTGCTCTCACTCTTTATCATTCTTACTCATTCTCATTCTCTCACTTACTCTATCTCTCTCTCATTTGCTCTCTTTCTAACTCTCTCTCACTCCTCCACTTTTCCAACCTCTTCTCTCTATCTGACTCTCACCCTCTTTCTTTCTATCTGACTCACTCTGTATTTTTCAATCTATTTCTCTATATCACTCTCTGTCTCTATTTCTATCACTAACTTTCTTTTTACTAGTTCTCTGTTTCTTGCTCTTTCATTCTCTATCTATCTCACATTCTTTCTCTCTTTCTCACACTCTCTCACTTTTAATTTGACTCTCACTCTCTTTATCACTCTTTGTATTTCCTTCTTACACTGTCTCTCTCTCTGTCTCTCTCTCTCTCTCTCTCTCTCTCTCTCTCTCTCTCTCTCTCTCTCTCACTCTGTCTTTCCTTCTTACACTCTCTTTCTTTCTATCTGATCTCTCTCTCTCTCTCTCTCTCTCTCTCTCTCTCTCTCTCTCTCTCTCTCTCTCTGTCACTCTCTCATTCTTCTTCTTTCTCATTCTCACTCTCACTCTCTTTCCCCCAAATGACCTAATAAAAAAGATTGGATGTGTGAAGACAAGAATTTCACAAATTTTATAAATCAAGTGCTGTCCATGGTTCTGATTCCCCAGAAGGTTCATTTATGCTTTCCTTACACAACCATGACACAGTATGTTTTTCAGTGTTCACAAAGGCACTGCCAAAACATTTATTCCAGTTGTCCATAAAAAATATAACACTCATAACACTGTAAACACTACAGGAATGAGTTACTGCTCTACTTCTACCTCTGCCAGGAAGTTTCTGGTCGCAAATGAATATGTTAACTTTTTTACAAACCATAATTACTGATTAAATATGTAAACTCTATATAGTTTAGCTTCAGAGAACTCTGTTTCCCATAACACAAATGCACGCACACACACACACACACACACACACACACACACACACACACACACACACACACACACACAAATATGGCAAATATGGAAAAGGTATCTCACTGAATTAAATTCTGATTGGAAAATTGATAAGGATTAAATGAGGATGAGTTCACTTTTGAGTCTGGTTCCTCTCAAGGTTTCTTCCTCATACCATCTCAGGGAGTTTTTCCACGCCACAAACTCGACTAGCTCACTCATTAGGGCCAAAACTTATAGGCACTAAACGTGTGCATTCATATTTTATAACCTCTTTATCTCTGTAAAGCTGCTTTGGGACACTGTCCATACTTAAAAGCCCAATCTAAGTAAAATCCCAGCCACACTAATCTCCCACTCCTGAGCCCCTGAGCAGGGCTCTTAACCCCATAGTTACTCAGTCTGAATGAGATCATTGTAACATACTCTGGATAAAGGCGTCTGCCGAATGCTATAAATGTAAATTTTATTAATTAAATTTTGTTCAGCATCACCAAGCTTCAACTGCACCGGTGTATAAATGAGGTAATATCCTAAGTACACACATAAACAGGAAAAGGCTCAGTTGTAGCACTGCAACGCACTCGTTTCACTCAAATTTCTCTATTTTTTTCTCTAATTTTACTTAATAGCTTTACTGACCAAAACTTTTATTACATTGGTTGAAGCTCAGGGTTTTTATTCCTGCTTGTACTCTGTTTTTTTTTTTTATGTACTCTATTATTATTATTTTTATTATTACGATTATTTTTGTTATTGTTATTATCATTAGTAGTAGTAGTATTGCTATTTTTCGTATTGCTATTATTATTGTTATCCTCATCATTATTATTGTTATTATCATTATTATATTTGTATTATTATATAATTTGTATTCATATAATAACTAGAAAATATTTGTTCTGTAAATCATTAAAAAAATTATACTATGGATGTGTTCATTATTTTTATTTCAGGCTTATTTTACAGTGTGTGTGTGGTCTATTAAAAGTGTAAATCCCACCGTAAAGCCCAGTCCTCTCATGGAGATCTGACCTTTAACCTCTGATGCGTTGGTTTTACACGTGGCTCGGTGTGAGTGAAACACGTGTGTGTAATCGATTATAATGAAGATCACCTGCGCTCTGTTTCACTCCGTTATCAACCATGTCATATAGCGCCTTCATAGATTTTTAATGAGTCTGCCTGTTTGATTCCCACAGAGACAGAGGACAGAGACAGAGACAGAGACAGAAACATCATCTCAGTGTTTAGATCATGATAAGACGCTTAAACTTTACAATTCAGATGTCGTGATTTCAGATCTCCTGAACAAATCATCATCTCCTCTCATTTATTATTCAACCAATTTTTACAGTGTTACTGACTTTACACCACCACCTGCTGGTTAAAACACACACACACACACACACACACACACACACACACGGGCAGGTTATAGACAAAACAAATCTATCTATCTATCTATCTATCTATCTATCTATCTATCTATCTATCTATCTATCTATCTATCTATCTATCTATCTATCCTTCTTTCCTTTTTTCTCACTTCTGTTATTTATTCACAAAAAACGTTTTTTTTGTGATCACTGTGGAAAGGAAAAATGCATTTCTTTCCTTTTCTTTCTTTCTTTCTTTCTTTCTTTCCACAGCATTTACAAAATATGATTGTTTTTTCAATAAATGACAGATGTGAGATCTGAAGGAGACAAAGAGAGAGAGAGAGAGAGAGAGAGAGAGAGAGAGAGAGAAAGATGACTTCCTGTTTCCTGGTTGCTACGGGTTACAAAGATGCTGCTGGTTTTAATGGTAATGTCAAACCAATGAGTGAATAATTAATTGCACTTTAAACTGAAGGCCACAGCCAACAACAACCCCCACCCACCCACCCACCCCACACACACACACACACACACAAACACTAACATACACACACATACACACACACACACACACACACACACACACACACACACACACACACACATACACATAAACACATACACATACACACACACACACACACACACACACACACACTCACACACACACAACAGATAAGATCTCCACTGAGTGGCAGATGGGAATTCAGTGAGGATTTGGCTCAATTACACACGTCACTGAATTTCGCTCTCTCTCTCTTTCTCTCTCTCTTGCACACACACACACACACACAGACACACAGTCATCTAGATAGAGATGTATTCAAGTAGACATAAGTATCATGTACATGGATCTTAGAAGGTTAAATCGTACTACACCTCATTACCAGGGACGAGCTCCATCACCTAAACCTCATAAAGAACAGACTCAAAAAGTCAGAACAACATTGCTGGTGAAATACAGTCTCAGGCTGTGCATTTCACCCCTCAGCCTTTAGTGGTGTTCTACCTGAATCAATCCACCTCGTAATACCATCAGATCTCAGTCTTAGGTAAATGTGTAATTTTCTGGATTTTTTGGGGAAAAAGCGTTAGATTTAGTTTTATTTGTGTGTGTGATAAATAAAGACTATTCATAGATGCGATAATGTCACAATGTGAAAAAGGAAGAGTGTGTGCAGTAAAATCTTCCCCTAAAAACATCACTCAATCACACTAAGCAGGTGCACATTCTAAAAGCCCTGAGCTCATTTTGTGCAATCAGACGACCTAGAACTATTATTAATCTGCCCTCGGTGACCTGACCTCAGCCTTTTCACCACTGATTGAGGTCATTATCAGCAGCTCGTGCCAGTTTCATCGCTTCATCAGCTCTATTGTAGGTTGTTAGATGAACTGTTGGGGAAAAGAGTGAGGCAGAACATGTTGGGAAAGGGCCATGTTTACCACTGTGTAGCATCACATTCTGTCTGAATACATTTGGGAACTAAGGAGATCAGTTGCTGAAGTTTTGGGGAGGAATGTTCTTCCATATGTGGCTGATACAGGATACTAGCTGCTCAACAGTTCTAGGTGTCCTTTGTTGTATTTTTTCATTTCACGATACGCCAAATGTTTTTAAATGGTGAAAGTTCTAGACTGCAGCCAGGCCAGTTCAGAACCCAGACTCTTCTACTACAGAGTGATGCAGTTTGCAGTTAACATTGTCTTGCTCAAATACACAAACAATGCTATCTGTATACTGAGCGTTTCCAGATGTGCAAGCTGCCCATTCCACAGTCATGAACTCCCCTATCATCAGAAATGCAGCTTATTAAACTGAGTACTGATAACAAGCCAGATGGTCCCTCTCCTCTTTATTCCGGAGGACGTGATGTAAAATTATAAAATATTAAATTAAATTATAAAATAATAATAATAATTTAAATTGATCGGACTACAGAACCGTTTCTCACTTTGCCTCAGTACATTTAAATGAGCTTTGACCCAAAGAGGACGGCGGCATTTCTGGATCATGTTTACGTATGCCTTCTTATATGCATGATAGACATTGTGAAGTCAAAAACAAGTCCAAGTCACCAAGTCTAGATCAAGTCCAAATGAAAGTAAGAAGTAGTCAAGATCTACAATAAAAGTTCAAGACTAACTTCAGCTAGTTGGCTTATTCATGCTTTGCGCCAATAAAAGGAATTTTGTCTTGTCAAAAACTTTTCGCAACAATACTGTGACGTAATTGAAGTGAAGGTGGATGCAAATGTAGTTATTTATTTTAATTGCAAATGTAAGACAAAAAAGCCATGAAAAGAAAAACACTTCATACATGAAGTCCTTGAGACAAAGAGCAACTATTCATAAAAAACGAGATACAATGAGTAAAACAGTGGCGTGAGGATATATATACAAAGATTATTGGCTGTAGGAGAATCCTTCATTGCACTTGTTAGTCATCACAATGAAGTTCATCACAATGTTGTTCATCACATTCAACAAATCGATTGTCGATTTTTATTTCATTTGAACGAGTCAAAAAAAGACGTGCATAAATATAAATCCATATAAGTCACATCAATGCAATACAATCAACAGGATGTTTGCTTCCTCACCTCTTACCCTCTCCCCAATACCAAGCAATCAGTTGACAGGACGTAATAAAACAGAAACAGCATTTGGCAGACAATTGAGCAGTTGAGAGTTCAGGGCCTTACTCAAGGGCCCAGCAGTGGCTGCTTGGTAGTGCTGGGATGTGAAATTATGACCTTCTGAACCAGAGTCTTATGCCTTAACCACCTGAGCTACCATCTCCCCTGAAAACAACAATATTCGCCTGTGCTAATGTGAGAGTCCATTTTAAACAATTCATGCTAATACAAGTGCTAATCACGAGTAAATGTGGATCAGGTGTAGTGCTCATGTGACATTGTGTGAGAAAATATAATCCTGACAAACAAAAACCCATTTTTGCATACATTCAGCTGAGACCTCAATGAGGACATCAATGATCAAGACCAAGACAAATCCAAGTACAAATACCAATAAATGATAATAAGATAAAAATATCAGTAAAACAAGTGCACCAAAAGTCGCTATGCAAGACATCCGATAGCGCTATGCTAGCCAGTGAATAAAAACCAGTAAATAAAAACCAGGGAATCTGTGCAAATTGTAGAGTGCAATTAATTTTTTTTTATATAATTTGAGTCATTAACACACCTGGGTGAGAATTCTAAATTATCCTTAATCTAACATGGCTAATTCACAAGAGAACGCATTATGGAGTGAGAATAGCATTGATGTAGGATGAGGAAAGTCCCAAGTGTTGGTACTGTACACCAGCTTTTGTGGCCGATGGCTGTGCAATCTGTCATTAAAACTCCATAACACCATTTCTAATGTAGAATGTAGTGGTTTGAATTCCCCGTCTACATCCACCCCTCACCCCTCACCTCCATCCCAAGTGTTTTGTCTCAGATTGCCTGATGGACGGTCCTGAGGAACCCCGGCTTGCTTGTCTTCTCTTCTCTGATTTCACGTCTGATTAACTATTAACTGGAGACACCTGGCGATCTCTCATTAAACATTCAGCAGCTTTCCGAGATGAATAAATGATTAGAACGAGCGATTTGCAAAAAATTGTGTCACGCAAGTGGAACCATTAGTGGCCATTTTGGTGCTGAGACAAGGATTACATCTCGAGGGGTTAATAAATCCAGAAAAAACTCTCTCTCTCACACACTCACACACGAACCGAATCAAACAGAGGCTTTTACATTTACAACATTCCAAAAACACAAATTCAATTCACCTGAGTCACCATTTTACTGTTATAATAACCCCCACTCTTCTGGGAAGATGTTCCTCTAGATTTTGTGGAGATTTGTGCTCGCTCAGCTACAAGTGTGTTAGTAAAGTTAAAGGTTACTGTTTGTTACACCAGAAACCCAGCACATTTTGAAAAAGAAGACTTTCAGAACACATCCCAGAAGTGTCAGGAACGCAGGGGGCGCTGTAACGCTGTGCACAGAGACTATTCTGAAGGTGATTGTGTGGAATCGTATATAAATAAAGTACTTTCTTGTAAACAAAGAGCGAGTCTTGAAACTTTTTTACCAGTTTAAATATATATATTGCCATATTGCTTGTGGACGTTTGTGATTATTCAGCCACAAGGGTCATAGTAAAGTCAGGTACTGATGTAGGGGATGTAAGGAGGCCTGGGGTGCAGTCAGGGTTCATATTCATCCAATAAGTATATATATATATATATATATATATATATATATACACCCTGCTATTTTGCAAGTTCTCCCACTTAGAAATCATGGAGGGGTCTGAAATTGTCATCGTAGGTGCATGTCCACTGTGAGAGACATAATCTAAAAAAAAAAATCCAGAAATGACAATATATGGTTTTTAAACTATTTATTTGTATGATACAGCTGCAAATAAGTATTTGAACACCTGTCTATTAGCTAGAATTCTGACCCTCAAAGACCTGTTAGTCTGCCTTTAAAATGTCCACCTCCACTACATTTATTATCCTAAATTAGATGCATCTGTTTGAGGTCGTTAGCTGCATAAAGACACCTGTCCACCCCATACAATCAGTAAGAATCCAACTACTAACATGGCTAAGACCAAAGAGCTGTCCAAAGACACTAGAGACAAAATTGTACACCTCCACAAGGCTGGAAAGGGCTACGGGAAATTGCCAAGCAGCTTGGTGAAAAAGGTCCACTGTTGGAGCAATCATTAGAAAATGGAAGAAGCTAAACATGACTGTCAATCTCCTCGGACTGGGGCTCCATGCAAGATCTCACCTCGTGGGGTCTCAATGATCCTAAGGAAGGTGAGAAATCAGCCCAGAACTACACGGGAGGAGCTGGTCAATGACCTGAAAAGAGCTGGGACCACCGCTTCCAAGGTTACTGTTGGTAATACACTAAGATGTCATGGTTTGAAATCATGCATGGCACGGAAGGTTCCCCTGCTTAAACCAGCACATGTCCAGGCACGTCTTAAGTTTGCCAATGACCATTTGGATGATCCAGAGGAGTCATGGGAGAAAGTCATGTGGTCAGATGAGACCAAAATAGAACTTTTGGGTCATAATTCCACTAAACGTGTTTGGAGGAAGAAGAATGATGAGTACCATCCCAAGAACACCATCCCTACTGTGAAGCATGGGGTGGTAGCATCATGCTTTGGGGGTGTTTTTCTGCACATGGGACAGGGCGACTGCACTGTATTAAGGAGAGGATGACCGGGGCCATGTATTGCGAGATTTTGGGGAACAACCTCCTTCCCTCAGTTAGAGCATTGAAGATGGGTCGAGGCTGGGTCTTCCAACATGACAATGACCAAGCACACAGCCAGGATAACCAAGGAGTGGCTCTGTAAGAAGCATATCAAGGTTCTGGCGTGGCCTAGCCAGTCTCCAGACCTAAACCCAATAGAGAATCTTTGGAGGGAGCTCAAACTCCGTGTTTCTCAGCGACAGGCCAGAAACCTGACTGATCTAGAGAAGATCTGTGTGGAGGAGTGGGCCAAAATCCCTCCTGCAGTGTGTGCAAACCTGATGAAAAACTACAGGAAACGTTTGACCTCTGTAATTGCAAACAAAGGCTACTGTACCAAATATTAACATTGACTTTCTCAGGTGTTCAAATACTTATTTGCAGCTGTATCATACAAATAAATAGTTAAAAAAATCATACATTGTGATTTCTGGATTTTTTTTTTTAGATTATGTCTCTCACAGTGGACATGCACCTACGATGACAATTTCAGTTCAGACCCCTCCATGATTTCTAAGTGGGAGAACTTGCAAAATAGCAGGGTGTTCAAATACTTATTTTCCTCACTGTATGTATATATATATATACAGTGGAACCCGGTTATGACGATGTCCTAGGGGGTCGCCAAAAAGCATCGAGATAACCGATGATCGAGATAAACGAAAATCAAAATGGCGGCAATATATTAACGTGCTTGAAATTTCTTTATGTACATGATGTGCGTTAATAAATGAGAATGGGCATGCACGTGTTTTTGAAGGGTTTTTTTACACAACATCGTTGCCGCGATTTGTTTGATGAAGGCATGCTATAAAAATACATACAGTACATGTTTATCTGTCAGGAATCCACCTGCCACGCCCCTTCGCCCCTTCGCGTGTCAGGTGCTTTCTCGCCGCTTTCTCTGAAGCTCCCGGCTTCAATCGCGCACATATGGTGCTCGTTTAGCATCATCACCAGCTCCTATTTAAACTTCCACACTCTCACTGTCCGTTATTGTTGGTATATGTTGGTTCACGGCGGTCGTTGTTATCGCTCATGCGTATCCTTCCCACCGGCACTTCCCACCGGCACTCTCTCAACGGCTGCTCTTTTCTTCACAAAGCGCACCGCGGATTCCCCCCGATCCTGCCGGTGTTCATTCTATGCTTTTGCTGCTCATCCCACGTTCCGCGCCACCAAGCGCGGCTTTCGCCTCCCGTTCATCGCATAACATTTAACAACAAAAGGCATATGTGCACTAACTAACAGCAGAGATTCACCAGTATACAATACAACACCTGTAGCAGCTGTAAGGCTTGATTTTTCCACCACTTTCGCGAGTTCTTCTGCGGCTGCACCGAGATAACCGACGTTAAATGGCAAATTTTTCCCCCCTTGTGCTCCAGATATTAGGGTTCGGCGACATAAAAAAAAGTCAACATAACCGATAAAAAATGCTTAGACAAAGCAAGAATTTGGCAGTTCCACTTCAAAAATGTCGACTTAATAGGGTTGTCGAGTTAACCGAGGTCGAGATAAGCGGGTTCCACTGTATATATATATATATTCACAACAATGCTGGTTGACTAAAACGCACATGTCACATTTACTACATAACACAGTAGAATCTCTTGAAGCAGGAATCTAATCCGACACATGATCCGGCTGGAGCGCCAATCAGCGTCTGCATGCGTAATTGCTAGCGCCTGCCTGCTCTGGTTAAAAATAGAAGCAGGCCGAAGCCAATGCTGAGCCAGTGTGTAACGGCATATTCAGGTAAAATGATGAAAATAAGCCTCGTCATCGATTGTTTATCTATTCTATCCGTAAAATGTAGAAATGATGCACGGAGAAGAAAAACAAAACAAGGTTCCCTGACTGTCAGGAAAAGGAAGGCATTCTTGTATCTGCCTGAACTGCTATAAATCATTAGCATGGCTTTATCCGTATAAGGGCTACAATCAGACGCTCATTAGGCAGTGAGGGCATGATGGATGGCAACGCTCTGGGTTTTACACTTTAAAAGGCTTCCCCGGGAGACTTTACGACCGAACATCAACCTCCTTTACCATCCGACCAATCGTCTGCAACTGAAACAGAAACCAGGAACTATTTCAAAGCAAAAGCATCCACATGTAAACGTTTCTACGGAGAGGAACCGAGGGGTTAGGACTTAAAAGGTCAGGGCAGAAATGTTTGGTATGTACACTGATGTCCCATGATGCAACAGACTGAGGGACATTGATTACCTGCCCGGCATTCCAGCCTGCCTGCTGTGTTTTGAGCCTGGGGTTATATGACGCCCTGTGTCCAGTGGGTCACATGACCTTCCCTGCCCTTCACTGCACACACACACACACACACACACACACACACACACACACACACACACACACACACAAACAAAGTCTATACACTCCATGCTCAGTGCCTGAACATCAATATTACAGCCGGTCTCTGATTCTCTCGTCACATATATCTTGTATTTGTGGGCAAAAGTATTAGGACACCTGACATCAGGGTGTACACTAAGCCAGCTATATGTCGCTGAATGAACTCGAATCTCCACAAGTACACTTCAGAATCTAATGGAAAAACTTCCCAGAAGAATGGAGGTTGCTATAACAGCAAATGGAGACTTTTTCAAGTCACTTCAAGTGCCTTTAGTGTCTATTACATCTTCATCCAGCTGGTTTAAAACACAAACAACATTCCTCCAGGACTGATGTGCTGCAAAAGACAGTAGAGAACCAATTAAGGCTATGCAGACATACACAGGACCTTTCATGAGGATTTCTATGATTGGTGTTCCCCTTAATTCCCTTAATGTCATCAGTCAGATTCTAATCATAAACATGACTAATACCATGGAACTGACCTCGGATCAGCATGAAGGAGAAACATTTACTGACACTGACGTGTGAAATCCAAAACAGTCCCATTACATCACTGAATGGGTATGCATATATGTGTGTGTGTGTGTGTGTGTGTGTGTGTGTGTGTGTGTGTGTGTGTGTGTGTGTGTGTGTGTTTGTGCATTTTCCCACCCCAAAGGACGCCTGTTTCAATCACACAATCAGGGAAAGATACTGCTGAGAGTAAATAAGCATAAGAATAGATTCCGACCTCATATGTATAAATCCAGAGGAGTCGTAAGGAGGTTATAATGTCTATCTGAATTTAGGATGTTATACATCATGTCCAAGTTTGTTTGTCGGAAAAGAAAAAGGAAAACAGAACAATGTGTTTTGACTGCAGAAAACCTACACAGTAACATTTGCTCTACACTATATTGCCACCCGTTTAAAACTATGGTATGTGCTTTATAAGCATTGCATTCCTCATTTGGTCCTAATTTTCTTCTATAATTCTCTCCACTCTTCTGGGAAGATGTTCCACTAGATTTTGGAGTGTGCTTGTGCAAGGGTGTTAGTGAAGTCAGGTTGTTTTGTAGGTGTACTGTATAGTTTGTTATAGGAACTAAACTTATACATTCTTTAATACAACTTTATAACCACTTTATCTGTGTAAAGCTGCTTTGAGACAATGTCTATTGTTAAAATCGCAATACAAATAAAAATGAATGAAGTGCTGAAATTGTATTAAAGAAAGTGCAACCATGAGTTTAGGTTTTTAGGTGAAAAAAAACAAAAGCATAAGAAATGAAAACTGTTTTACAGTGAACGAGAAACAGGTACGTGAAAGGATCACGTGATATAGTTCAGTGTTGTGTAGAGGCTTGTGGGAAACTCTAGCATGACAGACACCCTTATCCAGAGCGACTTACAACTGAGCAGTAGATGATTAAGGGCCTTTTTCAAGGGCCCAGCAGTGGCAGACCATCAGGTCAAAAGTCCAATGACTTAACCACGAGCGACCATCTCCATAAAGTGTTGAGATACAACATGCTGCCAGAACATCATCTTTTTCAGTATTTGGCAGACGGCTTTACCTACTACTTCCATTTATGTCATTCATACAACTAAGCAGCTGTGGGGTTGAAGGCTTTGCTCAGGGGTCCAGAACTGGCAGCTTGGTGTGGCTGGGATTTGAAATTATGACTTTCGGATCAAAGCCGAATCCCTTTAATCACTAAGCTTGGTGCATATGTGCATTTAATGAGTACAATTATGCTAAATATGACTTTGGTGTTCATGCTGCCATTCAAACTACAGTTCATCCAAAGAACATGTGACAGAACTGGCATCTTTACAAGGCAGCCATGGAACTTGGTGTCTGATTCTACTAGGCAAATGTTATGTTGAGAATTAGATACCTTTGTTTATTGAAAATCAGAGCATGTGGTCATATAGTTGAAACACTTTTATTTCTGCTACCTTTAAAAAAATAGAAACTTTTCTCTCACATATCTGAACTCGAAATGAAGCCCAAAGCCTGAGGAACACACTATGATCGAGAACTTGGTGTTGGGATTTGTACCTTTAACCTTCTAATCACTATATCAAAGCCCTAACCACTGATTCCCCACTAGACATCAGCCAGTCTTTAAATTCTCACTCAAGCCCAGATGTTTGTATCATTTGACTCATTCTTCCAATGGAGCCATGAGGTGGTACTGAAAGAGCATGTCCACAGGCCAAACATTTCATGTGTGCATGGTTTTGGAATGTGGACCACCGCCAGCTTTTTATTTCTGTTGCTATGGAGAAAAGCCTGAGTATCAAATACCCCCTACACACCTCATCCCATTTACCTCAGGATAAGTAACCCAGTTCAGAACATTCTGCATGATATGATGAGCAGAACACTCCATGCCAAATTGTACTCCTAACCAAGATAATAGATTCCAGCACAAATGGGGTGAACTGATGCCGTCTTAATGAGTAACATAGTGGTTGGGGGGTCTGATACCATTGGGAGAAATGACTAGAACATTACCATGATCTTCCTTCTTCTCCTTCTTTCAGATAAAGACTGGAGTTGATGAAAACAGAAAGAACAATGGGTTCCTCAAGGGTTCTTTGGATCATTAGGTCCTGTGTTAACTTTGCAGAATTTTGTAGGGTTCTGTGTAAAACCTTCTAATGTAAGATCTGAGATCTAAAGATGTTCCTGCCGCTCTGGGGAAAGCTTTATAAGACTGAACCTCGGTAGAACCGTACAGCCCATGGATTTGCTTTCAGAAGTTTTATAAAAGAGTTCAAAGCTGTTTAAAACACTGGTATCCCAATGTATAAAATATAAATGCAATCAGTTTCCTCAACCGATTTACAGCAGCGGCACTTCAAATTGCCAACATAAAAAAACATACAATCGTAAATAATGGCAAGAAATCTCATCTTTCTATTAAAGCGAACAAACGACTCTTATGAACTGCTCTGTTTTAGTTAAACAAACGCAATAAAAAACTCATAAATACTTTTCTAGATCCACCCCTGTACTGAAGGGGTTTTACATGGACCCCAGTGGTGGAGTGTTAGGGTTCACCTAGAAGCTTTTAGAGGTTCTCACCAGAAAAAAACAACTAATATACAGAATTAGACGTCAAGTGTCAAGTCAAGTCACCACCATGAGTCATGCCCAGTGTTCCCAGGATAAACTCTGGACCATGAAGACCTTGCCCAGCAGATGAATGATTGAAAGTTACGATCTGTAACTCTATCATGGTAATGTTTTCAATATGAATTGTAATATGCCACATTGCTCGCCCACACAATTTAGAAATAAGTCATCTAAAAGTAAATCAATCAACCAACCAACCATTGCAGAAGGTACTTTAGTTTGTACCTTCAAGGAATCCCCAAAAAAACCTCTTAAGAGTCCCCACAAGAGCATCAGACATTCTTCATACCAAAAGGAGCTTTAAAGAGAAGCTCTACACTGCAAAAACTACACATCTAGTAGTCTTACAATCTTATTTATATCTTATTGGTCTTATTTTAGGAATAAAATACTATGAAAAAGCAAATGTATCAGTAAAGCTTAAAGTTATTTAATTAAAAGTAATTTTAACTGCACATTGATCATAATTACCATCAGAGACGTCATTTGAGGCCTTTTATCTTTTAAGACTTTATTTTAGGTGTAATAACTGGTTTTAAAGTTAAAGAAATGTTCAAGAATAACACTTAGGACATAGAATTTATTCCAAAAGCTTGTTTTATGTCAACGCCAACACATTTATTTACAACCTGATAACAAATTATAAAAAGCATTAAGTCCCCACACACTTTTTCAAACTTTATTATTGTTATTTTTAACTTTGTTCTTTATACAAAGTACTTTGTACAAGAACTTTCAGTTTCTCATGTTGAATATCGTTGTGTTCAGTAGTGACAAAATACATTCAATAATGTTTTATGTTGCAAAAATTTTAAATATTTTGAGAAGCAGCAATTAATGATTTTTTGTTTTTGCATCATAACTACTGCGTGTTACAAGACAAAGACTGTCTTGAATAAATAATTGTTGACAATACGCATGTATCTTGATTTTAATAGTAATTTTGTTTTTAGTTCAAATGTTAATGTTACTCTTAAAACAGAATATATAATGATTCCTAAATTAAGAGGAATTCTATTGTTTAGTAACTCTGGTTTTTAAATCTTTTTACACAAATGAAAAGAAGCAAACTGTTAAAAACGAATGCCAATTTTAAGACTTTTTGTTTTTTTCTAAATCTTCGATATATTTTATTATTATAAGAAATCTTACCAAGTGTAATTATCTCGCTGCACTGGCAGATACATTGACTTGTTTCTATTCTGGATCGTCTTCAATCCTGCATTTGTTGCTTGTATTATTTTTTTTGCAGTGTATAGGAGCAAAAGCTGCCTTGTGTATTTCAGGACCCCGTAAAGTTTGTTCTTTGTTCTTTAAAAGTGTACCTGTACACCATGCCGGTTGTGGCCGGTACCGTGTCCTGCAGCGAGGTAGCGTGTGTGTTGAGGAACTCCTCCAGATGTTTGAGCTCCAGGTGTGCATTGTTCCTCAGGCCTCTCCAGCATATTATCGGATACGCCTTGTCCACTGAGCTGTCCCTGCTGATGCGGGTCTGCACTCTGTCTCCACTCGCCTTCTGAATTCCTCTGGGCTTCAGGTTGGGGATTTCTGAGCAAGTCGCTTTGTATAAGTACATCTCTCGTACTCTGCTCCTTTGAAGGTTCTACTTAAAGGTCCTCGAGACCCTTTAAGAGTTCTACTGTACAGTGTGACAGAGTTTGTTTGCTGCTGGGTTAATCGGCTTGGCTTGATTTCCCTCTCCATTACACACCATGGGAATCTGGGACATTTTTCCCTCCCTCTCTCCCACTCTCCCACTCTCTCTCTCTCTATCTCTCTCTCTCCTCTCCATCCCTCCGCCCTGCTTTTTTTTTTCTCCCTCACTCATGCTCCACCTCTCACTTACTGATCATTCATCCTCTCATCCTTTCACTCATCCACTTTTTCCATCATTTTTCTAATCATCATCCATCTAATATGGACTCGGACCAAACGTTATGATCTTATAGTGTGTTCAGTTTGCTTGGAGAACCTTCAGGTTCCAGTTGGAACCATTTGGAGGGTGACCTGGTGGTTATCCAGAAGAAACAAATACAACTTGTGGTTCTAGATTAAACGTTTGGGAGCTGATTAAACCATAATCCAACATGTTATTACAGTCAGTGAAGCAATGCTTCTGTTACTCACACTTTTGCCAGCATTTTGTTACTTTGCCAGATATCGAGATCTTTTCCCCCTTCGGCTGGCAGTGCTGGGACTTGATTCATGACATCATATCTGGGCGAGGGGATTGTGGGAATGCCTTGTAGGAAAGATTTTCCATATCAAGGAAGTACATCACAAAGTAACCAGCTTTGGCACATACCACAAAAACATAATTAGCAGAATTTGGACCTTTAGCTGGAACACAGGAACATGTAAGAGGTCAAAGAGGTCAAAAAACACATATTGGGGCTGGATGAAGACACAGCTGTGTTCGGATTTCACTATCAGTGGGTGGAGTGGAACAACTGAGGTGTGCGTCCAACAGTAACCAGTAATTCTTTTATTAATGCAGAGGTTATTAATAGCTGACTGACACACACACACACACACACACACACACACACACACACACACACACACACACACATGCACCCACACTGTGAAATAACCTAAGAGCTTTTCAATACTTGGATTTTTTTTTTTTTACCAACTTTTTCTCCTTCAGTTCAGCTGCCAAAATCCATAAATCATCCTATAATATGACCAACTACTTTACATAAACACGCATTATGAAAAGCTAATAACATCATCCTGCTCTGGTCTATTTATAGTTATTTACAGTGAGCTCACAACCTACAGCTTTAACTGACCTTCTCTTCTGGCCTATCAGAATCACTGACTTATGTTTTAATACATTTTTGTCAATGAATAAGTATTAAATTATTCCTAATATTCCATTATTTTCATTTCATAGCATCTCTCTCAGGCGCGCTGCTTCCCGAGTGTTTGCATAAATCAGAGTTTCTATCCAATCAGATTTCAGACGTCACGTTAAGAGTTGCCAGTGTCAAAACTATCTGATGTAAGACCTTCAGAGTCAGCACCTTTTGCGTTTTTTCAACATAAACCCCATCGAGGCCCCCTAGAGGGCATCCAATAACATCAGCATTTTGACGTATTTTGATTGGATAGTCAGAGAGCGCACTAGTCAGAGGTCAAAAAACACATCTGTAGCAAACTGCACAAAATTAAATATATACATGTGGATTTAATAGCTGCTTTATTTATTCCACAATGGCTGACACAGTAAAAGAAATCCATTTGGTTGCAGATACAAGGACATTTACAAGACAGACATTTGTACAACTTTTATATGAACCATTTATACTTTTGTGTTTTCTTTCCTGTAGAATTGACACAAAAATACACAATTTGCCATCATGTCAAATCCCCAGGAAAACCGTAACCGAAATTCTTCAGTTCCACATTTAGTTCCAATTTACTGTTATAATAACCTCCACTCTTCTGTGAAGATGTTTCCACTAGATTTTGTGGAGATTTGTTCTCATTCTGCCACATGGGTGTTAGTAAAATCAGGTAGTGATGTAGGTGAGAAGGTGAGGAGACCTGGGGTGCAGTCAGTGTTCACATTCATCTCAAAGGTGTTGAATAGGGTTGAGGTCAGGGCTCAATAGCAGGCCACTAAAAGATCTTCCACTTAATTTTCATATTTGTGTTTCTGGGTCACGCTAAATACTCAGAGTTACCCTGCAGCACAATGGCCCATAAAACCTCTGCTCATGTTTAATGAGCTCTCATTAGATGGATCATAAGTGAGATGTCAGTCAAAGTCGCGTTCTTCTTCTTGGCTGGAAAGCATTTTTTTTAACGCTTTTCCCTCCAATCGGTATATGTTGTTGTCCCGGGCACTGAAGAATTGGTTGGAGATTAGAAAGCGCTCAATCTGATTTGATTTTAAAGACATGATAGAGAGAAAGAAATATTCTGTATATAACACATTTGTATTGTTCTTCATTTATATCCAGAGTCAGTAAAATGTTTAAAAGCACCTAGTCATCGATGGTTTTTAAGACACACATGGTTTTCCTTTTGTTTCTAGCCAACAAACTTGGTCATTTGATGGTATTAATCTTTATTAAACTGACCTCTAACAGTACGTTTTGGATGTAGCTGTGTCACATTCTAACTTTACAAGTTTCTGTTCCTATTTGCACAACATGCTAAATCATTATCTACATGTAGGTTAAATGGTGAGAGGAATCCTGAACCAACATGGCAGCCATTCTATACTTCAACATACACCATGCAATTCCCTCATTGGAACCGACTTCACCAGATGACACATGACAAGAGGACATCTATCTATCTATTATCTATCTATCTATCTATCTATCTATCTATCTATCTATCTATCTATCTATCTATCTATCTATCTATCTATCTATCTATCTATCTATCTATCTATCTATCTATCTCCATTACAACGACCATCATTCCTGTGCCAAAGAAACCATCTATGTCCTGCCTCAATGACTACCGTCCTGTTGCACTCACTCCTATCATCATGAAGTGCTTCGAGAGGCTCGTCATTAAGCACATCAAGACCCTTCTGCCTGTAACACTAGATCACTGCAGTTCACATATCAAACTGCTCCACCGCCGACGCCATGTCCACCAAACTCCACCTGCCCCTCACTAATCTGGAAAACAAGGATTCATACATACAAATGTTTCCTGTTCAAAGACTTCAGTTCAGCATTCAACATTATCATTCCTCAGCAGATGATTGAAAAACTGAACCTGTTGGGCCTGAACATTTCCCTCTTTAACTGGATCCTGGACCTTTTGACTGGAAGACTTCATTGAGTTCGGATCATGAATAGCATCTCCAACACCATCACACTGAGCACTGGGGCCCCTCAGGGCTGTGTACTTAGCCCACTGCTGTTCACCCTGCTGACTCACGACTGTGTAGCAGTGCACAGCTCCAGTTTGCTGTTGACACGACCGTGGTCTGTCTTATCTGAAAAAACGATGAGTCAGCATACCGAGAGAAGGTGCAGAGGTTAACGGACCGGTGTAAAGCCGAATGTATCTGAATGTAGACAAACAAAAGAGATAACTGTTGATTTCAGGAGGAAATCAACAAATTGACTGCTTCTCGCTAAACATCAACGGCTTCTCCGTGGAGATCATGGAGAGCACCAAATACTCTTACTCTCACTTGATTTCTCTCTGTGTCTCTCTTTCTGTGTGTTTCATATCATGAAGCATCCACTCACTACAGTTTAAACATATCATCAGTGACACATGACATGAGATGAATAAAGTCTGGTGAAGGCTCATGATTGTGTGTGATGTGTCCTGACAGATTCAAAGCATCATTATGACAATAAATGCAAGTATATTATTATTGCTGTATAAAATGAAGCATTTACGCTCTATAACATTCCTTACAGATAAAACTTACAGCATTTCAGCGCCATCGATCAGAAACCTGCCGACTTTCTTACACAAGCTTACAGAAGGTGTGAGGAGAAGCACTGATCTGTGCAAAATCCTGCCCTTGAGCTTCAGGTTTAAAGGCCACTGCTTTGGCTTGCTCACATTTCACAGACCTTATCTCATCATGACTAACACTCAGACAGAGAGACACAGAGAGACGAACTCCTCACTTTACTCAAGATCACACGGTTTCTTCTCAGATCTCTTCAGAGATCTCAAGATGAAGACTACAGATCAGGATGTACACTCGCATCAACCGGTCAAAGCGAGGTATCAGAGTGAAGCTCAGGTTCGGGTGACACGACAGCTCGGGTAATTAACAAACGCAGCGTAATTATAGAGATTGAATTACACGAGGGATACCAAAGGATACCTGCCCTGCCCATAAACTCAACCTCAGAGCCCAGTAGTGGGACAGCAGTGCCTAATCTTTCTAATAGTCTAATGCTGGATTTAAAAAGGAAAAAATATATATTAATTTAATGGCTTTCTATTTTTTTATATAAAAATATAATATATAATAAAATATAAAAATTAATTAATAAATGCGTAATTGAATTCATTTACTTTGCTAATTATTTGATAGCATAATTTTTTATGTATTATTTAATTTAATAAATAAATATTGTGTATGAATAAAAAAAATGGATGAATAAATAAATAAAAATAATGTGGATAAACAAATAAAAAATATCATGGATGAATAAATAATAAATTAATTAAATAATGTAAATTGTGTAAAATACTGGTGTAAAATAAATCACTCATTGATTTATTCATCAATTAATATATTTTAGGTGTTTTTTTACACGGCCCCATTATAAATTTAGGATTTAAATAATATTTTGCCTGTATCTTATATTTTTCTGCCATTAAATTAATTAATTCATTATTGAATGAAAATGAACTAGATCCTGAATATTCTATACGTAACTTTCTGAATTGCAATATAACTAGAATATTGTAATTCGAATTATTTTATAGTCATAAAACGTAGTTGTCAGTAATAGAAAACAATTATGTAATAAAAGAAATAATCACAAACTAATCTTTAACTTTAGTAAATAACTGTACAGTAACTGTGTGTATGTCAAAAATGTCAAGCATAATAAAAATACAAACTTCAAGTCTAAGGCAAAAATAAGTAGCATTTACACCAGTGATGTTCCACATCTTCTTCATTCTGAGTAGTTTTTACAACTGAAATTAACAATTTAAATTCCATGCGGCTAAGCATTGTCAACATGCAAGCTGAGCAAATTCAACATCGGCACGAATTCACATCAACACAACTTGCAGCCAATCAGTCAATTAGTCATGTCATCCCTGCAGCATTCGTCCTCCATTCTCACTGAGTCAGAAGCTCACCGATAAGGCATGCCCGTCTGGAAGGCCACGCAGTCCTCCTTGGCACGACCGCACAGCTTCAGGTACCACTTGGTCTCAATCTCGCGGATGAGCTCTACCCTGCGGGCTTGTGCCAGCACCGTGTGTTGGCTCTGCCTGCGACTATCTCGAGAGCTGTCCTGAGAGCTGCGCTGGCCCCGGGGCCCAGACAGGGACGCTGCCGACTGCTTACGGTGCCTCAGCGCCTCGTCAGGGAGTCCACGACCCACCGTGCCAGTCCGAGCCGCAAACATGGCCCCGGAGGCCCAACCCTCGAGAAAGGGCACGAGACGGGACCTTGTGTACTGTTAGAGAGCAGCCAGAACTTTTCCACGGCCGATATCTCACTCGGCCTTCCTCGCCCTTTGTATCTCTATCTGTGTCATCTGTGTCAGCCTTGCACCTCTCTTATAACCTCCTCTTGTCCTCTGGGTGAAACCGTATCTGGCTGAGCGCCATGGCCAATCTGTGAGACAGGGCTTGGGTGATTGAGTTAACGCTGTGAGAGATGAGGGCTGGGGTTTGGAAGAGGGGAGGAGGGGGGCAAAGACATCACCATTCCAACTCAACACTAAAGTTTTCACATGCCATCAACCGAAAGGGAACAGAACGGATGTTTAGATAGATAGATAGATAGATAGATAGATAGATAGATAGATAGATAGATAGATAGATAGATAGATAGATAGATAGATAGATATATATATATATATATATATATATATATATATATATATATATATATATGTCATATATATATTATATACAGTATTTTAATTATTTTGATTTGTTTTAGTATATTTTATTGTTAATTTGATCATATTTATAGCTCTTACATCAATTGGAGAAATGTGTAGTCAATAACGAGCACAGTAACAACTTACGAACAAATTCATGCTACGAACGCTTGTTCGGTGCGTAACTCTTTCGTAAGGTGGGGAGCGTCTGTATTTTAAATACCCAGCTAGCTAACCAGAACAATGATAACATCGCAGCAGCTGTTTTTATTTATTTTATTTGTTTGAGTTACAGCTAATGTAGCTAACTTAGTAACTAGCTAACAATTTCACTAAAGTGAAAAGCTAGGTTGGATGTCTAGATAGCTAAATTAAGAAAGAATTAGCAGGTTGTACGTCTCTTTAGAAAGATTTGGCCAGCCGAAGGTGTGTTTAAATGACTTTCATTTATTGCTGTATGACAGGTTTTAGCATTTACTTGGTTAGCAATGTGATGAAAGATCAATTCAGCTTAGAAGAAAATATATTTGACTTCAGTTTTAGTGTTTTTTCTCAGAAATTGGACTCAGGCAGCTTTGGAGCCGCAATCATGAACATTGTACCACTCTGACTAACAAAAGAAAAAAGTGCCAGCAGAGAGTTTGAATGGTTTGTGTGATAAATGCTGTTTATCTGAGCTGGACAGGTCGAAGGAAGGTGACGAAGTAAATAAAACTGTCCAAAAATAATGCAGGGAGATGTAAGAGCAGTCTGGAGATCTTTCCATTGCAATGAACCCACGTTATTTAGCAAGGTTATGTTCCTAAACACACACACACACACACACACACACACACACACACACACACACACACACACACACACACACACACAGGGGGTAGCTTTTTTCAAACCTCAAACAGTAGCCTTCTAAATTTACATTGACAATACCACGTGTCGGTCATGTGATCAGAAACATTTCACTCCACCCATAGTTCACACCATCCATTACCTCTGTCTCTGTTACAGTAACAACACACACACACACACACACACACACACGTTACATTTTTGTTAGTAGAAAGGTCCGGTAAGAATGGCCGGTAAGAAGAAACTGTTTCACACTCTGGATATAAATAACCAGAATGCTTCACTACCTCATTCCAAAGATCATGAGGGTAAAGAGTGTGTGTGTGTGTGTGTGTGTGAGAGGTGTGCGATTCACATCTTTACATCTTAGAACACACACATTATACTCTGTGCAGCTTGGGATCGGTTCACATCAACGATCTGGCGATCCATTAAATTACAGAGCAACACGTGAGCTTTGAGATGGATTTGGACTGTAATTAATACCGTCTATGACAATGGCTCAGGATCAGTACAAATGTTTCGAGAAATGCACTTCCTGGTTTTGCAAATATGAAGGATGATTCGAGAAAATCTAAAGCAACTGAGAAAAAATGTAATCACCACTGAACACCTCAACAATGATAACCTCTAATAAATGGACATTCGGTGGTGAGGATGAGGACGGGTTCTCTTTCTAGTCTGGATCCTCTCAAGGTTTCTTCCCCATGATGTCTCAGGGGGGATTTTTCTTGCCACAGACGCCACTGGCTCGCTGATTAGGGACAAGCTTAGAATTATAAGGAACAAACGTGTACATTCTTTCATAAGCGCTTTACTTCTGTAGAGCTGCTTTGAGACAAAATCCATTGTTAGAAGTTCACAACAAATTTAAAAGATTTGATTCGAATTACAGTGATATTTAATACAATGCATAATTGATCTGATTTGAAATTGAGACAGGAAGTTTTGCTCTTTTCAAAGTTTCTTTTCTGCTGTAGTAAAAAAGATATTGTTTATAAAACTCCATGACAATTACAAATTCTCAAATATTGAAACGACATCAAAAAATCATTCTATTTATTTAAGAAAACATCACACATTATTGTATTCCCAGTACTGTAAAAAAGGTAAATGAACCCCTGGAAAAGGTTTATTTCTCGATTATAAGTGCTGTTGGTGAATAATTCACAAGGTAACGTGGATCCATGTGGGCCTCCACTTTAGTCTAGCCTCCGTCCGAGAGGAATACGCATCGCTGCTGCTAAGTGGATGGAAAGAGAAGGACAGGACAGAAAACGGAGAAGGAAAGGACATCAGAGCCTGACGTAGCCAATCTCATAGATGGCAGGAAGGAAACCTAAGCACAGGTAGGTCAGTCCCTGATGCTGTGTAAGAGAAAGGTGAAATCTTGTTTAGGTGCTCAGGAAATCAACCCTTCTCTGAGGGGGTTGACCTTTAGAGAAGTCTAATGTTAGATACAAAGGGAAGAACGGTGGAGGAACAGGCATACTTTTCACCACCTTGTTTTCCAGAAACATCTCGGGTTCCATCAAAAAGATGAAGAACTGATCGAAATTCCTACTTCGTCTTCGGAACGATTCAGGTTTTTCGAAGAATTGAAATCCTCAAAGCTTTTGGAAATGAAAGATGTCATTCAGCGAATTGTCGCGGACAGGACCAGGATTTCCTGCTCTGTTTGTTATTTACTGAGTTGTTTGAATCAGTGATTTGTTTTCTTTTTTATTTTGGGTCTACAAGTTTTCAGTGTTTGTTTTCGAAAAATCCTTGCAGTCATGCCCTTCATTCAGAGCTAGTTTCAGAATCAGGTAATCCGTTGGTGCGGCTTTAAAGTGCCTTTCGTCACGTCCAATCAGAATTTGACTCATTTCTAAATCAGTTCATCATTTCACCAAGATTTGTTTCTCTATAATTTATTATATAAGTGTTGAAGTCAGAACATAATGAATACATGACCCCATTTGACAGCATCCAAAATTCTAGGTCATGCTGTCACCACACACACACACACACACACACACACACACACACAAAGCCAGAGGGTAGGACTGTATAACACACTAATGGTATTGCTGTATCTGTAATAGAGATAGACATAATTAGCTTAGTCCTGAGGGACCTCACTGAGCATAGCGTTTTCACTTTATGTGTAAAAGACAAATAAGTGAAAAACTGAATAAAAATATTACATTTTGTGTTTGATTTGTCTGATTATCGAGAGCCCTAGGATTTCTTTTTCAAGCAGAGCAGTGCAGCAAACACACTGGAAATGAGGTTTTTCTGTGTCGTAAAATCTACTACATGTATTTCGCTTTCAAGCAGTCCATTGTTAAATTTGGGAGGAAAACATGGTGGAGGAATAGGAATGCTTTCACCTTTTCAAGACCTTTTATTTTGTTTCCATTGATGGAACCAGAACAGATTGAAGTTTTTAGCAGTGGTGGAGAGTAGAAAAGGAAAAAAAATGCAAAAATGCTATTTTCTGTATACAGTACTGTACCGTATTAACATTTGACTTCATTTTATAAGTATAAATTTCATTATTTCAACATAAAACAATTTTCTATAAGTTTTTTGGTCTATCGTGCTCTTCGTGAGGGATCGGGAAAATCATCCATGCTAATTAGTTATGTAGCAAACGCAATTGAGATTTAAACGGCGCTAAAGCGGGGAATTACTGTATCCGTACATTTCCTGAAATGTTTCCATTTGGGAAGACTTTTACTTTAAATTCACTAAATTGTAAAGTCAAATTGTGTACTTTTTACTCTACATTTTAAAAAAATTAGTTGTCCCTTTTTATTTATGAGAATAAAAACTGATCAACAATCCACCAATCAGGGTCGAGTGTGATCTGTTTTGAACTTGTTTTGTTGATCAGTTTAACATCAAGCAGAACATTTAGAGAGGAATAAATGATGAAGAAACTCCAGACTCGAACTCGAACACAACACACGTGACCTCATTTGTGTGATTTTTTTGACGTAAATATAAAGAAGGTTTTGGGTTCATGATCATTGTAATAGAAATCAATCAGTGTTTGAGTCATTAATATCCTTCTATTAATAGATCAGTGTGCTGAGAGTCACAGTCGAGTCTTTTCACATCAACGCTTGTGATAAAAATGATCATAGGAACCGTAAAGCCGTAATAAATCAGAGTGATTTGGATACTTATGTACATTTGAAGGCAAAAACTTTTGTACTTTTACTCAAGTGGAATTTTAAAAGGACACTTTTGCTTTTACTGGAGTCACATTTTACCGAATGGATCTACTTTAACTCAAATACACGATCTGTGTACTTCATCCACCTCTGGTTTTTAGTAATAATTTTTACTTCTGAATTATTCATTCTTGAAGAATACATTTTTGATCGCAAAAAGGTTATGTTCCATTGATTGTCAGTTCAATCGGAATTTGACTCAATTATTTTTTTGTCATGAAAAAGATTTGCTCTTCTCTCATTCGTTTTTTTTTTTTTTTAACAGTAGATTATTTGGCGAAGATGTGCATCTTTCTCATTCATCATATCAGTGTTGGAGACGGAACACACAGTGATGAAACCAGAGGTTTTTTTCATGTCTGAAAATATAGCATATAGATTTTGATCTCTCGTTTTTCATTTCCTGGTGAGATGAAGCTGACCTTTAGTCTCTTGTTAAAGAAAAAAAGAAAGAATATTAGAGGAATAGATATGCTTCCAACCTATTAGGACCTTTTCCATAAAATTTTACTTTATTTCCACCGAAGGAACCAGAACAGATTGAAATGACGTCTGACTTCCTAGAAGACATTTCACTGAATGATTCAGGATTCTGAAAGAATAAATTTTTGGTTGCAAAAATGATTCATTCTTTTCACATTCATCAAGTCAATAAATCCAAAATGAGCAAGTGACAGATTTGCTGCTGAGTGTATGAGTCAATAAATCCTTTGTCCTATGAGGGTCAGTGTGTTCTTCATGAAATCCCTACAAATCAGTGTCTGAATCAGTGAAACTTTTAGTCTAGATCAAGGTTTGCTCTCTAGTTCAGGATCTGGAACGGTCTAATCCTCAGGGTAATGCCTGACATTCCCTCGTCTCTCGTTCAGGAGGTCAGAGTTTAAATCGGTGAACTTTGTAAGTGTTGATCAGGATTTGTTCTGGTCTCATTTACTGGGTCAGTGTCTGAATAAGTGAACCTTCTGGTCAGTGGTATTGATGTATCTGTAATAGAGCAAGATATTATTACCCTGGAACTGATCTCATGATCTCATGAAGAAGATCACTTCAGATGTGAAAGAGAGGTGGTAGCTTAGTGGTCAAGGCACACGACTTTGGGTCTGAAGGTCGTGAGTGCAAATCTGAGCCACATCAAATTGCCACTTATGTGCCCCTGAGTAAGACCTCTAAACCCCATAGGAAGAGAGAAAGGAAGAAAGGGGCTTGTCACATGTACTTTGACAATTAAATTATTTTTATGTTAGGAAGTGCAGGGTCAGTCGTGATACAGCGCCTCTGCTGCACAGATGATTGAGGGCCTTGCTCAAGGGCCCCAAGCGTGGCAACTTGGCACTTCCTTCTGGTAAGTAACTCAGAGCCTTAACCACTGAGCTACCACCTCCCTAAGCTGCCACTCCTGGGCCCCTGAGCAAGGCCCTTTACCCCATAAAGAGAAAGAAAGAACATAGCCAATTCCACAATGCTTGTAGATCAGCCTGTGTCTCCAAGACAGAGGTGAGAACTTGTTCAAGCAGTCAGAAAACAGACCTCACACTGTCCGAGTGGACAAATAATACTGTCACACACACACACACACACACACCTGGAGCTCATCATCTGTCAGCTGAAATGTAGGCGGGTCATGACAACTCATTTTCTGAATACACCGCATGCCATCGTATAAGCTGTCAGTGGGAATACCTGCCATTTTTTACTATCATGTATTTATCTTTAGATACGCAGGGGACACGTTTTTTCAAAAATGTTCTCGCACCATCAGCTAATTACAGCTCTCTGGTGCTACGAAGGTCAGAAACAATGGTCCATTCAATCTCCGTTACTCACCATAACAACCCTTTCCATAGCATCATTAACCTGAACCAGGAAGTGGATAGACAGAGCGTTAGAGTATGTACTGTATATCTGTGGATTAAGGGCCTTGCTCCAGCACCCAACACTGGCAGCTTGGTGGTGCTGGGGCTTGAACTTATGACCTTTCCGGTCAGAATTCCACCATCTTAATGACTGAGCGACAGCATTACTACTGTAATGCACATCAGTGAAGTGGATCCCAGAATGTGGTGAGTTCAAATCCCACAATTTGCTTTTTCTCACGAAACGAAAACACGAGTCGGTTTAATCTATGAAGCTGTTCATACAGACTGTTGATCCGAGGAAGCGAATAAACCCCCGAGCAAAGAACACAACCGAAAATAACACATCCTGCGAGACTCTCCTGCGCCACCATGTGCTCATTTACTTCTGCTGCGGTAAAGTGTTTGGGGACGGGGAAGTTTACTACTATATTCTCCTTCTACACATATCAGGATAAAATCAGGATAATAAAAGAGTAAAATGGCACAGACCAAAAAATGGACACGTGTGGGTGTTTTTTTTCAGATTTTTAGCTGAAAACGTAATATTATATAAATTCACAAGTCATACGAATTCAGCAAGAGTCTTATGGAGTTACTTATGATTTTACAAATAATTAAAATTAATATAATAATGAGTCATAATATATCATTTAATTAATAATTTAAACAAATGGAGGCTGGATTTCTCTTCATCTTGCTTTTTTGATGTTGTGGCTATATATATATATATATATATATATATATATATATATATATATATATATATATATATATATATATATATATATATATATACAGGAGTGCAGAATTATTAGGCAACTTAACAAAAACAAATTCATACCCATTTCAATTATTTATTTTTACCAGTGAAACCAATATAACATCTCAACATTCACAAATATACATTTCTGACATTCAAAACCAAACAAAAACAAATCAGTGACCAATATAGCCACCTTTCTTTGCAAGGACACTCAAAAGCCTGCCATCCATGGATTCTGTCAGTGTTTTGATCTGTTCACCATCAACATTGCGTGCAGCAGCAACCACAACCTCCCAGACACTGTTCAGAGGTGTACTGTTTTCCTCCTTGTAAATCGCACATTTGATGATGGACCACAGGTTCTCAATGGGGTTCAGATCAGGTGAACAAGGAGGCCATATCATTAGATTTTCTTCTTTTATACCCTTTCTTGCCAGCCACGCTGTGGAGTACTTGGACGTGTGTGATGGAGCATTGTCCTGCATGAAAATCATGTTTTCTTGAAGGATGCAGACTTCTTCCTGTACCACTGCTTGAAGAAGGTGTCTTCCAGAAACTGGCAGTAGGACTGGGAGTTCAGCTTGACTCCATCCTCAACCCGAAAAGGCCCCACAAGCTCATCTTTGATGATACCAGCCCAAACCAGTACTCCACCTCCACCTTGCTGGCGTCTGAGTCGGACTGGAGCTCTCTGCCCTTTACCAATCCAGCCACGGGCCCATCCATCTGGCCCATCAAGACTCACTCTCATTTCATCAGTCCATAAAACCTTAGAAAAATCAGTCTTGAGATATTTCTTGGCCCAGTCTTGACGTTTCAGCTTGTGTGTCTTGTTCAGTGGTGGTCGACTTTCTGCCTTTCTTACCTTGGCCATGTCTCTGAGTATTGCACACCTTGTGCTTTTGGGCACTCAGTGATGTTGCAGCTCTGAAATATGGCCAAACTGGTGGCAAGTGGCATCTTGGCAGCTGCACGCTTGACTTTTCTCAGTTCACGGGCAGTTATTTTGCGCCTTGGTTTTCCACACGCTTCTTGCGACCCTGTCGACTATTTTGAATGAAACGCTTGATTGTTCGATGATCACGCTTCAGAAGCTTGGCTATTTTAAGACTGCTGCATCCCTCTGCAATATATCTCACTATTTTGACTTTTCTGAGCCTGTCAAGTCCTTCTTTTGACCCATTTGCCAAGTCATACGAATTCAGCAAGAGTCTTATGGAGTTACTTATGATTTTACAAATAATTAAAATTAATATAATAATGAGTCATAATATATCATTTAATTAATAATTTAAACAAATGGAGGCTGGATTTCTCTTCATCTTGCTTTTTGATGTTGTGGCTATATATATATATATATATATATATATATATATATATATATATATATATATATATATATATATATATATATATAATCGCAACTCATATTTATCTGATCTAAATGTACTTTAAATTAATTCTTCTAGTTTTTTAATAATCTAATCAGCATGGACATGGAGAAATATTGATGCACCAACTGGAACTTGCTATGTTTCCACACGGACAGTTAATGAGGTGAGACAGGAGAAACAGTACCTCTTCTAACTTTCATACGAATTACATAATCAGAGAATATTTGTTTTTGTAATATTTATCATTTCGAGTCTTTATTCATATATTTATTGTGTCTGTGAGGCGAATATTAACTGAGATTTAAGTTGTTTTATTTGTGTGTCTGTGAAGACAGATGACAGACATGGCAGAGAGCGCCCCCTGTCTGTTTTTTTTTTTTTTTTTTTCATTTTACAAAAGCACAGTGTTTTGTTGTTATGAGTGTATACAAATAAAAGTAGAAACTTTACATTTATATATATATCCGGGTAAAAAACCACGCCGTGAATAAATGTGTTGCGTTGAAGGTTTCAATTTCGCCTCTTTTATATTTATTTATTTATATTCTTAATTAAAATGGACAGAAATGAGCGCTGCATTAATATAATTAGTGCCGTTAAAATGAATGTAACATTTTATGTATAAACCATTATATATATATATATATATATATATATATATATATATATATATATATATATATATATATATATATATATATATATATAGTATAATTTGCGATATATATCATTTGTGAAGCTCAACAACATTTTTGCCCTCATTACAGCTTTATTCTTTACTAACTGCGATGAATGATGAAAGGAATTTGGCCAATTAATATGCCATGTTCTTTTTCTTGTCACATATTTGTCCTAAAAATGTCATCCATATAGTGTATACAGGAACATAAACAAATGATAAGAAATTATCGGAATGCCAAACAGGGAGATTTCACTGGTCAGAGAATAAAAATCATGTTTTCTTGAAGGATGCAGACTTCTTCCTGTACCACTGCTTGAAGAAGGTGT